>NW_005187597.1:397241-406016 GCF_000239375.1 Pundamilia nyererei
CCCCCCACTCAATATGTGTTAATAGACCTCTCAGCAGTTAATCTTTAGTTATTATTAATCTCTGGATCTGTTCCACAACATGTTTGTCCATTACCCCTGACCAGGTTGTGGCAGATGACCTCGCCCCTCCCAGGTTCTGCTGGAAGTTCCTTCCTGTTAAAAGGTAGTTTTTCCTTCTCACTGTCGCCAAGTGAATGCTCATAGGAGCTCTTCTGATTGCTGGGGTTTTCTCTATAATAATTTAGGATCTTTATCTCAAACTATAAAGCACCTTGAGGTGAGATAAAATTCAGTTGAAATGGCAATGCAGGTAAATGCTGCATATGCGTTTGCCTGCTCTCGTCATGACAGTTTTTTTAACACATCAAGCCAAACCGCAGTATTTCCCGTAACTGCAATATGGCCAATAGCACCTGAAGGCAGCATTGCTTTCCCTCATTTAGCCAACTGAGCCGTAGACAGGAGGACAATAACACTTCTCCTCTGTAGCAGGCCTACTGTGTGTGTGTGTGTGTGTGTGTCACTCTATTGGAATGTCTGGCAGCAGTTCCTTACCGTAGCCAGTCATTCACTTATTTATGCCGCATGTCCTATACATTGTTGCTACTAGCCCAGAATGATTCACTCCAGTCAAACGTTTGCAAAGCTCTTTACGACCATTTGGTTTAACTCAGGGGGCAATCGCAGAAATCATTTTGACAGCCGACTCCGGTAAATAGCTGCCCCGGTGCAGCGTCTGTCCGCACGCTCCATCAGCTGCCATCCTTTGATGTGTCTCACACACAGAGATCTCACCTCGGCGAAACAGCCGGATCACTGTGAGGCACTAGTTCAATCAAAAGACGAATAGTTTTGGAATCGCGCAATGCTTTCTTCCGACAGATAAAGGCGGGATTCATGGGAGTGTCTTGATTGTGTCATTGTTTTAAACGATTATCGTCGCCCGGGACTTGAAATGAGCGGTGGCCCGAAAAGCACGTGCTCAGCGTATTACTGCATCTATTTCAACTTGGAAAATGAGGGATTTTTTCCCAAACCCCCCCTCTCCTCACCCACTCCATTGATGGAAAATCTGATGCCATCCGACAGGAATGTGCAACCCTTCCATCCCTCCAACTCTCCTCCACCCAGGAGCGTGCAAAGTGCAAAACCTTTGGGAATCCCTGGTTCCCTGATGATTTAAAAAAAAAAAAAAGGAAGAAAACAAAAGAGAGCGGGTAGCTCTTCCAACAAGTCAAATGTGACTTAAAGCTTCCCCACACTACTTTAAAATCTGATAATAAAAAAAAACCCATTATCCTTTTGAAAATTAAAATCGGAAATCTAACTGAAGCATTAAATGCAATGCAGGATTTCTTGGGGAGAATATTATCTCCCGTATTTTTGTGGAATATAAGGAATATAAAAAAATGAATAAATAATAAGAAGCAGATAAAGGAAAGACGCACCACTCTTTTCATATTTACATATGTTTCAGATATCTTAAAAAAAGAAAAGAAAAAGAAAACAGTTTTTATGCTTAACTGAAGCGACAGTCAGTACATACACATATCCCAGAGGGCACAGTCTCACTTTGCTGTGGAAAAGTCCTCCCATTTCTCACGGAGTTATCCAGGAAACCTTAGCACGTGGGCAAAAAAGCCTCTAGGCCTCGACAAACTCAGGCACGCTTTGAGTGTCATGACTGCCCGGAACAAACAGCGACAATTTTTATTTTTTTAAGCACTGTTTTTCCTGGATTCTGTTGCAGGCGCAGGGCTGCTCCATTCTTCCACAGGTGCTGGAACTTTGTAGATACATCTCATCTGCAGTGCTGGACCAGGCGTTTCGTGGAAGATGACTTTTGAAACATAGGTCTGAAGATACCATGTAGGGAGGAATGGATTATGTTACTGACTTGATGCCTGTGAGACACTAGAAAACACAAGTGAAATCGTACTCCACAACCATTGCTTTTCTTTTTAATCCCTCTCTCACAATGTGAAGCCCGTACTATGCGCCTGTGGCACTTTTACTTTAACTGTTGTTTATTCACTGTAGAGTGGACTACTTTTATTCCTCATCCTCGTCTACCCATCCAAAGTTTTAAAGTGGCACTACTGATGCGTTCAAGGGCACGTCCTTATTTTTGTGGATCCTGCCCTCTGCCGTCAGAACATAACCGTTACATATGCATGACCGTCTTGCTGTCCCGGTGATGTCATAATGAAGAGACTGATTGTAGCTGAAGCACAAACGCAACTAATAGCAGAGTGGAAACGGAGCCATCTGCTGCTGTGATGAAACATATTTATCCAGATGCTGGATCTCTCCAGATATCTTGCTGGATGACACTGCCTCTTTCTTTTGGAAGTTAAGGTAAGCATATTTGAAAGTACCCTGTACCACTAACATTACAATACCAAAAAAAAAGCAATATTTCCAATTATTTCCCCCAGATATTCTTTCAGAGGCGGGGTGCTTCAAAGCCATTGTTGCACATGTTTTGGGGCGTTTTTTGCCTTTAATTTGCTAATTTATTCTTTACCTCAAAAACAAAGAGCTACTCTGTTTTAGTTCAGCCTTTTCACACTTCACCTAGCTCGGTGCCTGGCTGAAGAATTACCCTGCAACTGTGCCTAAACCCAAGGCACAAGTCTTTGCTTTTTGCAAGATTCTACTGTGGTACCAATGCAACTCTGTTATTATGCATGGAAAAACACAGCCCTCACAACTGTGTGTTGTGTGATAAACAAAAGCCACAGTATGAACACACAAGTGTTCACTCAGCCAGGTGCTATTCTGAGCAGTACAGCTACCTGACTCAGTGGTTTGTTGAAAGCTTCTTTGCCCGTGGCCTGGTTTGTACCATTGTTGCCTATTGAGCCGTTAGTGGAGCATCATGGCTAACACCACGGGTGTTTGGACAATAGTTTAAGTAGAAACAAAACCTCTACACAGTTTGGGTGCATTCCACAAACTTCTGTCATATTTAAATGATTTAATAAGAAGTGATGATCAAGTGCTTTATGAGAGAAAAGACAGGAGGCAGAGGGTAAGACTTATAAATTTAAATAAGATTTATTTTCAAGTTATAATATACTAAAAAGTTATTCATCACTGTGTGGAAATACATACATCTGAGCTTCTGTAAAACATTGCAGAAATAATAATAATAATAATAATAATAATAATAGTATAAAAACAGCTTCAGTAGGTTTTTAAGGCTTGTAGGTCCTGAGACTGTTCGCCTTACCAGCTCATGAAAAACAACACATTGTGCTCACACTACCAGCATTCATGCCATTTAAACTAATAATAATAATAATAATGAATTCAATGTAAAACCAAAACACACTTAAGAAAATTAACTTGTGGACATTTGATGTGACCGTCACATGCATGAACAACTGACAAATGTCACAGTGCCTTTATTTTCTACTAGTTCCTTAAAAAAAAAAAAAAAAAAAAACGAGTGAGACAGCTAATATGTTTTTTTGAATCAGTAATTAATTTTGGCAATAAAACTGAGTTCTTCTTCTTTACATAATATCTCAGAGCACAGCTGGGATTTACTTCAACCACAGCAAATTCTGTAGATAAAATGCATTTTTATATTGCACACAAAGTTTGTTGCTTTAGTCTTCTACAGCTCACTGTGTCATGTCCTACAGGACCAACATGAGCCAGCTGGACTTCTTATACAACACAAGGAAATAGTTGTCGCACTGCATAGAAGCAACAGTGTGCACACTAACATTTACTGCATAAGTGGAATAATTATGGTAGGAACGGGTGTTGACTGTGCAAGTTGTGCTGCAGACACAGTTCTCCACAAGTTGAAAAAAAAAAAAAATCCAGAAAGAGGAGAGTGTGAAAAACAGCAAAGACAGCACCGCAGGATATAGCGTAGCAGTCTAGCACCACTAATTGCTTTCCCTTTCCAGCTGTATTGGACCCAATTAAATTGTGTCAAATACGGGACTGCAGTTGCGAAAATGACCTCACTGGTCGTGCCACTGGGAAACTTGTTGTTAAATGTTAGAAATACCTAAATAATTTCTACCAGATACAAAACATAGAGACAGCTGTGCTGGAAAGCCAGATTTCTAGACATAAATTATACATCAGAGGCAGAAAAAACACGCTTTAAGCGTGAAAGAAAAAAAACAAACTACTGCTTTTAGCAGAGAAGCTTTTATATTTGTGCTTTAAAATATTTAAAGTCTCTATAACTTTTGCTGGAATTTTATAAATCAACTAAAAATCCCAAAACTGCTTTACCGGCTGAACGCCTCTGGACTGAAGATACAATGTATCCACTTATAATCACAGGGTGAGTGCAAACGTCCAGAATTTTAGATGCTAGTATTGAGTTGCTAAGGCTATCATTAAAAAAAACAAAGAAACGAAAAAGAAAAAACCCTACTAGGCCAAAACCAGAACATGTGCCTTTATATAGAAGACTGAGTCTAACTGTTTGCAGATATTCACCTGAGTAATGAGGGGTTGAGCACGGTTATATTAACAAAACTGCACTTCATTGTGCCGTTTTACCTCTCATTATTTAGCTTTACCTCCTTGAAATAAATGAGCAAGATTTCATTGTAAGACACTTGAAGCGATCTTTGTGCGCAGTTGTTTACCAGCTGATTTGCTGAATTATTGTGACAGCTTACTCACACTTGCTCTGCCCTCTGGCAGAGACATAGCGCAAATGACATCCCACTTCGAGCATCACAGAAAATATATTTTTGAACTGATTATGCACTAATTGCCTGCTAAAATGGCACAAGGTGATGACAGGATCTGACTCTTGTGTTGATAAAGAAATCAGTGCAGCCTATCGCAGGGGTGGGGCTTAGTGTTTTAGCTACAAAATTCTCTTAGCACCCTAATTCTTATTCATTTTCATGTGTATTTGCACAGTTATCTGAGAGTATCTTAGGACATGCTACTGGTTACTGAGCCGCTCTATTAAGGAAAGCTTTCCTACATAAGGCACTTTAAATATTGCACAGTGCACAGCTAGAGGTTGGGCTGCAAAGTTGAAGACAGGGAACCTGGAAAAAAAATTCACAGGGAGGACATACAAGTGGTCCACTGACTAGCACTAGGAGTGCAAAGCAACATCACACCCTGCTGAGAAATCCCTGAGAAAATAGTACAGCATGACAGTGTTGGAATTTATTGTATTGTTTGTAGTGACTAACTGCATTAAAGTGCTTTTCTTGAGTTTGTGGTTCTTTTGTTGTCATTGTCGATGGCAGAGCGATCATAGTCGTAGTCTTAGCATGAACAGATTCAAACATTTTTCTTTTTATTGAGTAAAATCATAATAAAAATCTAAATTTGCACACTTTTTAGTACAATATGGTTATGCCATCCTCTCTTTGGCTATTTTATTCAGGTTAAAGTAAAAGGGGAGTAAATGGGATGTCCTTCATTGTATTTATACTGTGTACATATACACACAAGTTCCAGGGATCAGCGTACAGTTTTGAGGAGAAGTCTTTTTTCTCGTTTCTTTAAAAAAACCTAAACCTGTTGATTAATTTAAAAAAAGATACAAGCATTAAATTGCACAGGTTGACTCTTAGAATCAGTGTGTATAGATGCACTGACTTCATTTCTGAATACATCACAAGCCAAAACAGCCCCATATTAGATTGGGTCTGATCTATTTCTGCTTCTAACTCTATAAAGAGCTTAAACTTCCACTCAGGTTTGCATATAAATAACAAGTAAAATAAGAAGTAAATTAAGACCATATGATGGTAAAGAGAAAAAAAAAAATCAATACTTAAACTGACGATACGTCTGCTCATCAGTTCCTACGGGAACTATTATACCACTTCCTTATTGCTACTCCACTGGTGCTCACCACTATGCACAGCGCTCCGCCGAGGCTCCACCATGTTGGTGCGCGGCTAAAGAAAATGAACTGGTAGATGAACGCCAGCACCACATCCACAGTTTTCATCAGGGCTACGGGTCCGGCCTTCTCAACCTGCAGAGCCTTTATGAGGAAGGTCTGGCCTGCGATACCCAGGATGGCGATCAACATCAGCAACCAGCGGTCGCGGCCACAGAATGGGATTTTCCATTCACCCAGGACGGATACGGTGATGATGCACTCGATTAACCCGATGACAGCATAGTACCACACGGAGACGTAGTAGTGGACACTCTTGCCCAGCTTGCGAAGAATAACAAATGTACACGCAGCTCCAATTGCTCCTATACATAAATTAACCATTGAGAGAGACACAGAATGAATCAATCAATCTGCAGGATAATAAGAATGAACAAATCCATAAGAACCACTTTAGACTTGAAGGACAGCTAAAGGGTATGTTCGGCTCTATTGCTTCAGAGCTACAAAGCTATTATTAAACTGATAGAATTACTTGAATTAATGAGGTTAAATGTTGTCCTAAACCCGTATGTTTCAGGTTCATCGTGTGACATTTTGGATCACATTATTACTTATTGTTATGTAGTATTAACATCTATGCATTTCTAATCATTCCTGCTGATTCAAAGATTTAAATTTCGAAATGAATGAGTCCATAAAAAGTTTGCCAAACTGTTAGTCAGTGAGAATCCAATATGGGTATCATGCTTTGAAACCTAATGGACCTCTTTTACAAAAACTAATAAGCTGCTACAAAAGAAAGGAAACAGCTTTGAGCCCAGCCACAATTGACTGGAAACAATCTATCACCCATGTTTAGCATTCAGTCGAGCAGCAACGTGCTGGCTCTTAAAAAACATACATATAAAGCCAACATGGAAGTGCCAAAAACGGCAGTTCCTTGAGTGGCCACTTGAGGCGGACTCTAATAAAAGTCCATCCACACAGACCCCAGTGTAACTTCACTGGTATGAAAACAAACAATTTTCATCAACATGGCCAATTTTTCCCTTCACTTTCATGTTTAAATCACTTCAGGGTTTCTTTTCATGCATTATGCCACTAGAGCATAGGTGTCAAACTCTGGCCCGCGGGCCAAATTTGGCCCGCAGCCTAATTACATTCGGCCCGCGAAGCCATACCAAATTACTATTAGAGCTGGCCTACTGGTATTATACAGCTAATATATATATATATATATCGTTTAGTGTTAGGCTTTGCTTGTTCCATATTCAGTTTTTCAGCAAAACTTGTTCGAGTCCATAACAAAAGATTCATTCTTATATCTGGAGGAAGATTTTTCAATAAATATTAATGTTAGCCCGCGACTTTGTTCCAGTTTTGAATTTTGGCCCACTGTGTATTTGAGTTTGACACCCCTGCACTAGAGAGTGGCATAGGAGGCTCTTGTGTAATTTGGAAAACCTTTTCGCTCTGCAACTGAGTGTCAGTAAACAGTAGATGGATAATCCTAAGGTCCAGATACATCTCTTAGGTCTTATGTCAAGTCTTTGCCAAAATGTTTCCTGTTTCATTAGGACGTGACTTTCAGATACTGTTCATCTTATCTACCACATATCCATTTGTCCTCCATTCATTTTGCACTCCACCCTCTCATCCAAATGTGGTTCAGTTCCCCTGGTTGTCATGGTCAACTTGACCATGACAGCAAACAAAATCCTCAGCAAAATACTCAGTGTAAATGTTTGGATAAATCATATCACCTCCAAATGCAGCAAAAGTCCCCTTGATGTGGTTCGTGTAGTCGCCCTCAATGCCATGAACATTCTCGCCGAAGAGAAATGGCGGTCGGGCAATGAGGATGACTCCGGTGAGGGTAAAAACAGTGAAAACACAGTCCCAGATTGTACATTTCTCCTTCAGGAAGATCCAAGCCAAGAGGGAGGTAAAGACTGGATTACTGGAGGCAGGGTTCAATGAGAGAAAGAGTTAAAAAGGAAAAAAAAAAAGCATGGAAAAAGTGTAAATGTAGCTGATGAATTCAAGGAGGATGCAATGCAGCTGTAGTGTTAACATAATCTGAAGTGATCTGTAATAAATGAGCTTTGAAGCAGCTCTCACCTGAATGTGATAACGGTGGCATCTGCCAGCGGCATCAGCTGAACTGCATAGAAGAGCAGGATCATGGCATTGGAACCAAGGAAACCCCGAAGCATCAAAACTAAACGTTTATCTCTGGGACCAAGAAAACCTGTCCTGGAGGAGCACAGATATGAGGATGATGGATGAAGGGATGGCTGAATGGAAGGATGACTACAATGACTGATAGAGGAAGTAATAAACTGAAATTTCAGGGAGGGACAGATGGAGAAAATGCAAGCACCGTAGGGAGTTAAGGGATGACAAATTAGTGGATGGCTACGGAAAATGATACATTTAGGTAATGTGGGAATGACAGTGATGGATGCATGAGTGGATGCTGCTGAAAACAGGGAAGAGAGACAGATCTGTAAATGATAAATCAAAGTTAAAATGTATGTGGAGGATGAACAGAAGGATGGGTGAGAAGGTTCAATGCCTTTTTTAAGTTATATTTCTCAGTATTAAAGGAATCAAGCCAAGCTAGTGGAATAAATTGACAGGGGGAAAAAAAGAATTCAATTTTATTTATACGCCGCCAAATCACAACAACCGTTGCCTCAAGGCACTATATATTGTAAGGTACCCTACAATAATACATACAGAGAAAAACCCAACAATCATATGACTCCCTATGAGCAAGCACTGTTCCTGTTAAAACTCCCTTTTAACAGGAAGAAACCTACGGCAGGACCAGGCAGTCATCTGCCGTGACTGGTTGGGGTGAGAGGAGGAAGACAGGACAAAAAATATGCTGTGGAAGAGAGCCAGAGATTAAT
>NW_005187597.1:406271-423299 GCF_000239375.1 Pundamilia nyererei
TGTTTGATTATATTTTGTTTGCCTGTTGGTATATTAGTCTATGTATGTGTAAAAATTACACCTCAAGTGGTTTGTTTAATATACTTGACTATACTTAAGCTCCGATTATGAAATGGGGAGTTAATTTTAGGTGGCTATATAACTTGATGTGGGAGTATTATTGAAAAACCTTTCCCACACTGAATTTAAATGCACATTTTTCCATCAACAACAGTGAGGGGAATAAAACAAATCTCTAACAATATTTTGTAAACCTCATGTTTGGACCGTGAAGTCAGTAAATCTGGTTAAAGGCGATAAAATGACAGATAAATTACAGGTGAGGATATGCGCCATCTCTTTGACTGTATCCTATTATAATCTGCTCAAACCAAAAAGATTGTTGGTTTGAAAATGTACAAACAAATACTGGCCTTAATTATTTCATATAGCATACAGCGTGTGTAAATCTTAAACCAGCTATTGTGCTTACTTGTGATAGATGATTACTGGTGCGACAAACAGCATCTGAAAGAAGCATCGTATGGCACTGATCTCTATAGCATGAATTCCCTCTATAGTTTTCACCAAGAGGGTGATGATGGAGAAGAAAACTGTGGACAGGAAAGCATAGAACAAGCCAAGACCTGGGCATCTATTTGGTTTCTCTGGGCCTGTGGAAAAAGAGAAAAGAAGGCATTAGTTTAAGTAAGTCTTAAGACAAAAGAATGTAAGAGAAGGGCCATGAGAGGAAAATCACTTACATTTTTAATTATAAAAATGTATTATGTTGTTCCTAATACAGCACTCCATATTGGATGGCGAAGTGAGGAGCAGAATATGTTATTGAACCCCATGTGGCCTGGGTAATTCAGCTGCAAAGATCACAAACAAAAGATATGCCAAATTGTGGGCTGTGGTGTTTGCAAACCCTGACTGTGAAACAACTGATACGTGTGCAGGGATAGACTTTCAGCCCGAGGTTAAACAAGTATTTTTATTTGTACTCACCAGTCCGTTTGCTTTCCAAACTTTGTACCAAGCCACAGGCGAGGAAGAAGATTGACAATGTTTAGTCACAGTAAAGCAGTACTGTAAGACTTGTTGTCATAGAATCATTTTATGTTAGGAATTTTCTTTGATTTTAACTACATAATAGTTTAATTACATACTTTAAGTCAACCTCTGTAGAAACTTAAGTGTACAGCTGGACCAGATGGGAGTTCAATTTTATACCCTGTGCTGTTCTACCCTAGCAATTATGCATCAAATACAAAAGTAACCAAAAAGTAATAAACTAAAACTGGTATGTAAAGGTCCTGAGGAAATGTCTTACTTCCTTGTCAATTTCTAATATAAACCCCCTTCTTCCTTGTACAGGATTATACCAGAGGGAAGACAGGACCAAGCCCTATACAAGTTAAACTAGTTTTAGAAAATTGACATCAGCAGCCATATGTATAAACCACCTCCTGTTTAAAAATAGGCACGTTTTTGGTTAGTTTTTTTTCTTTTGGAAAAGTGCACAGTCATGCATCCGTTTTATAGCACGATGGAAAATGTTAAGCTGGCTTATGAAACAACTGAGCCACCAGCTTCACCAGTCAACTAAGTTCACTACTGGGCAGAATCACTGTAAGGGGAACATTTTTCTTAATCATATTTTAAGTATAATTTGGTGTACAACTTTATTTAACATTACCGTTTTATTCTGAAATAAATAACATACAATGAAAATGGGCTGTTTTAACGGATGTTTTATTATCAAATACCCCCCCCCTCCCCCCAAAAAAAGATGTTATAAGTTTATATAAAAATTGCGCGTAATCCAATTTGACTGTATTACAGTTTATAGGATAATAGCATGCACGTGATATCGCCGCTATCACCGATACGTGACGTTGAACGATTGTATAACGTGGTGCTACGCAGGAAGTCACTGTTTGTGTATTAGTATATTATTTATTCACACGACGGAGTTTATCTGCAGGAGAAAGTCGTAAAAACGGGGGATGCTGACTACTTTATGCTAACTGTAAGTGCGTGCGCGTGCGCTTCTACCTTCTGGGGATGGGGACTTGTTTCTGACGCAAAACGCCGGTGGGCACGACGTTTTCTCCTCGCCGCTGCTTTCCAGTGAATTTCCTCTCGCGCTCTCCAGTTGCTCATCATCATCATCTTCTTCTTCATCATACTCGCACGAAGCTCGGCCCTTGCTCCGCAGATGAATCCTCTCTGGTGCCCGGTCGTTTGTGCCGGGCTCTTGTCGGTCGTAGGCGCTGTTTTTGTCATGGCTGTCATCTTTGTAAAACGCCACCGTAACGTCGTCCTCTACGGATAAAGCCCGCTCGTGCGTGCAGTGGTTACAGTCTGCCATGCTAAGATGCGACGGCTGAGCGGTAGCATGCCTCAGTGAGAGTACCGCGCGACTTCCCCGGTGTCCTGAGTGACTGAGAAGACGAGGTTAATGAGTAATCTTATCTCAGGGGGCAGGTTGCTAACGACTGTGCGGTGTTCAGTTTAGCCACAGGGGGGCAGAAGTGGACTCAAACCAAGTCTCCTACCTAGGCAACTAAAATGTTCCTAAAAGTCCATGCCCATTTCATACACTTACATTTTTGATTAAAGAAGTTCTGCATACTGGTGAACTAACCATTACAGAAATATAGATTTTGTCATTTCCGATACTGTTATTGTAATGGCAGCTGTGGCATAAACCGTGCAATGGTTGGCGATCTCTCTCTCCACACAAGCAAAAGTTTACAAGTTCTATTTGTTTGTATGTCTGTATTTATTTTATTACTTGCATCCTCGAACAGAAAAATGAGTTTTAGTGTTTGTCATTCATTTCTGAATGTGAGCCTAGTTCACAATAATAATGAGATTTCAGGATTTTATTTATTTAGCTTGAATTAATTTTGACAGTATTTTTTTTTTATCAAGAAACACATTTTACTCAGTAATAGATTGGTATCCTTGTGAAAACAGTAATGTTAAATCCTTTATTCCCACCACCATGTGGTGCCCCAATACAGTTTTCACCTCAGGACTGGATGCCACTGTGGTTAAAAAAAAAAGGAACACTTTTTTATTATCAAGTGAAGAGAATCAGCTGAATACAAATCAAATCATAAAGACTAAATTCATTCAGTTTGTAAGTATAATTGAACAAAAAACAATACGAGAAGTTGCTTGCTGATTTAGTATTTTATTACCACTGTACATAAAATAAAATGCGAAAAGAAGGCAAAGGGACATGTAATATCCTCTATCCTTACTCAACTAGATAAAAGTGACACAAGTAAGTCTACAGCAGAAGTATCACGTTACACCAAATCTTATCACTATATCTACACCAAAAAAAGAAGCATCGAGTGTGGTCCCCTCTACATACAAAAGTAACATAATTTACACAATATTGTAAAAACGTAAACATTATTTTTTTTGGCAAATTGTTCTCAGTGAAGTTTTTAATTGTCATCAAACTTCTTTTGTGTCAGAATAAGAGGCGCACGTGAAAGCATAGGTAGTATGTGCGGCACAGTGGTTGGCTTTTCGTTGCAGAGTAAAGACAACAATGGCTTTGTCAACGGGGGAGAAAAGGGGTAAGGTTGCAGTGAAAGAGAAAGGGCTGGGTGACACAGTGGGATGCTTCTAGCGAGGCATTCATCAGAAATCGACGCCATGAGTGTGTTGCGCACACAGTCTTGTTCAACTGAGAGCAGAGAGGAAGCAGTTCTTTTTTTTTTTAACTCAGTTTCTCACAGTGTTTAGCAGATTTGTCGTTCCATTTATTGAAGTGAAATAATTACAAGCTGCCAACTAGCTGCCATGGAAAAGACACGGTTCTCAGCAAGTAGTCCAATTTTTACCTGCATTTGGTTGACAGTAGTATTATTATGAAGCTCAGGTCTCAAATACTGACAAAATGCTTTATTGCTAAGTACAGCACTACATCTATAATCATAGATTTAAAGGTGAAAAGGGGGTTTTGTACATTTGTCAGATTGTCTGTTTTCTGTAAGGTATCTGTCAAGCCTGTCAGTTGAATGGCTCATGTGACAGGATGAATGAGACTAACCTACACAAGCAAATAAATCAAGTACTTAAACACAACACACCTATTAGTATTGTAGGTTAATGTCCCATAGTCTATAATGTATTTTCCATTATAGACCCCATTTCCAAAAACAAAAACAACAACAACAAAACATGAATGGTAATCAGCACTATCAAAATCCTATAGGAGAAACAAAACTGTATGTAGATTAATAGCAAACTCATGTGTGAATGTCTTCTGCCTTTGGAGTTGAATAATAGACAAAGAAGATCACTGACTTCACAACTTTAAATGGAAAATAAGGCATTTCCAAATATTAAGGGATTGAGATATAAATACAGGACTTGCAGACCACTGCAGCTGATCACAAAATATTTATAAGTTTAGCTACAAACTAATCTACAGGGATTTTGACAAATCTCTCTTTTTGTTTGAGCAAAGGTGGAAATTGTTGATTGATTAAAATGGGACTGACGAGAGCGACAATCTCGGGGAAAAGGCATTTAGACGATGGGCCTAATTGCTCAGATCGATCATGAGGTGCTCGTATATCTGAGTTTTTCCCTTGAAGCTGGATGCCAGTAGGAACACCCGGTCGTCAATGGAAACCAGAGAAAATCCCCGAGGCGCCTGGATATTCAGCTCCTGAGATGGGACAAACTGGCCCCTCTTGGTGTCCCATTGGTAGACCTGCGTCAGTGAGTAATCGCTGCCCAAGATGGCATACTGCCAGTTGCCGGTGGAGACGGGCTGGAACACCATAGAGCCACGGGAAGGAAATGTCTGGACCTCTTTGAACATGGCACCGTCCCAGCGCATCACCTTGGAGTCCCCGATGAATCTTGTCAAGCATATAAACAGATCACCTTTGAAAAGGACAAAGATTTCAAGAGGCCGTTTAGTTTAGACATTCAGCCACTAAATGCGGATCTGACACAGGAAAGCTCACAAAAAAACAGATTATGTAATCCCAAATATAATTCATTGTTTGCTACAAATATTTATTCAGCTGTGGGAGACATTTCGAGCTACATTATTCATGCACATTCACTCATTTTATATTCACACATTGTGTGCTGTGATCTTGAGTCGTGTCTTCCCTGTCTGCTCACATAGCAGAGTTGGGCTGATCTCAGCCTTATGCACTGTTTTGGGAGAAAGAAGAAGTGGATGCAGATGTTACTCTGGGAATGGTGCTATTTGTTTTTGATGACAGATAAAGCTTTCTCTCAGTTTTTCTTTCAGCCCTAACTAGGCTAGCTGTTATGGCAAACCCATAATATTCTCATAATATTATGTATACACCCCAGATTGCCTGTTTCGAGAAGGCTGAGAGTGCCTCCTGGTAGGCAGAGCGCCTGGTGTACCACATTTCTCTCTGCTGGGAGGTCTAAGGTGAGGGAGAAACCATAAAGTTGGAATTACAAATTAATTCCCTGTCATTTGTCTTTGGAGACCTGTGTCCAGTACGCATACGGAAGCTGTTGTAAACCTCGAAAGAAAACTGCTTTCCTTGAACTAACTTTTCCCTGACATCAGCTAATAGCTACTAATAGGTAACCTGTTAATACGAGAGAGAAACCCCCACCCCACACTATCATAATGTTTTACAGTCTGATTTGTGTGCAGGTTTTATGGCAGTGACATTGCCTCTTATCGCCTTCAAAATAAATGCCGACGATATGCAGCGGGAAAATAAAGAGTAATAAATCAAGTCTAAGTCATAAATGTTTTTATTAACCACACTTAAAAAAAAAGTTGAGTCCAATATTAAGCATGTGGTGCACTAAACTTAATGGATGCAACTAGAAGTTTGCACAGTGTCCTTTTGCTTGCATGGATCTCACCTTGAACTCGGAAGTGTTTGATGGAGAAGACGTCCTCCATGTCCGGTATGTCAGTCCTGCGGTCAAACTTTTTCTGGCTCCTGTTCCACTGGTACACGACAGGCCTCTGGGAGCTACTTGACAAAATCAGGTGGGGTTTGTTGGAGATCTCTAGATATTCTACATCTGTATCCCTGTACCAAGGGTGGAGTGACTGGTGGGAATAAAATCCATTGCCGTTCCATTTGTACACCGTTGTGGAGCCCGCCTACAGGAAGAACATGTACAAAACATCAGCTCAAGCCAACTACATTCAAAACCTGAACGAGCATTTTAATTAAGTACTCAATAGTGATTTACAGTTGAAAACAATTATAGCTCAACATGAAAAAAAAATTGGGCGACAAACTTCAAATTTTGCATGAAGCCAAACACCAGAGTGTGGTGGTGTGTCTGTGCTTGTGTGCCTGAGTTGTCCCCAAGCATATGTGAGAGCATATGTGAACATTTGGCAATACAAGCTAATCAGCAGGAGCAGACACAGACCGACATGCTGCAGAGAAGGACGCCCGGGGAAGGACTGGCTGACGTGGTGGGAAGAGTAGATTAGAGGATATTTATTCATACAGGGGCTGGATGCAGTAATAAGGACATGTCTACAGTATTGTTGTTGTTTTTAAGTCAAGTCAAAATTGATATCTGTTTGCACATTTTAACAACCCCAGCTGACCAAAGTACTGTACAAGTTATATAGAATATACAGTATATACAATGATGGCTAAATCAACAATAACTATGCACTAAAAATCAAATAAAAGAAGTAAATAACACTGTGTTTGCACACTAAAAGCCAGGATACTCTGCTCAACTAGATTTGAAAGCAAGCGAGAACAAATAGATTTTAAAAGGTGTTTTAAAATGATTGAGGGACGTGGCAGTTCTTAAGTAAAAAGGTAAGTTGTTCCAAAGATTAGGAGCCACCACTGAAAAGGCCCTAACGCCTCTGCTTTGAAGCCTGATTCTAGGAGCCTGATTCTAGGAGTTCAAGAGCCGCTGGTTCAAAGCCCTCTGTGCTCCAGTAGGACTGTAGGGTTTCAAAAGTTCTGTTAAGTAAGGGAGTGCTAACCCACTGAGACTTTAAAAATCAAGTAATGCAATTTTAAATTGAACCCTGAAATAGATTCATTTAAAAAATAAACCGTCACTAGCGAAATGCAAATTTATGCCACCTGCCATGAAATACTTTGTTGATTTTGAGTGACAGTGAAAGAAAACAGAAAAGAGGCCCAACCTTAGAGCTGTCAGCGATGACAAAGAAAGACTCTCCGTCGATCATGAAGGTCTCGATGTCGTTGGGTTTGCGAATTTTTAAGATGTCAATGTCCTGGATCTTGATGAACTTGCTGGCGGAGGTATCATGTTTGTAAATGTGTGAGCCCCCAAACAACTGGGCCACAATGACAAAGAGGTGGTTCTCAATTAGCATGGGCTTGCAGACGACAGTTGAGGTGCCTAAAGAGTAAAAGAGAGAACAAAATACACATTCAGTACATGCACAGAACCCAAGCAACTGTTTGTACTAGAATGTGAGAACAATTAGGCTCACTAACCTTTTTTTCATCCAATAAAGAGTGTCTAACTACAAATACTACATGAAACCCGTAGTTCCTTTTTTCAAGTACATCTACAGTATCTAAACCTTATCAAAACCATTTAATGACGTAATGGTTAAAGTAAACCTCTGTGACTGATAAAAATATTATGTGCATCACTGTTGGCAAAGATCTGACTGTTAGTTCTTCAGGGTTCTTATATATAGTTTGCCCAAGGATCTCAAAATGGTCTTAAAGTCTTCAGAAGAGCCTTCGTCGGCTAAATGTGAGGTGTTTAGAGTTGATTAATGGAAAAAGAAGATAAAAGGAAACCATAGACACATAAATTTGTATTTCAGAATTTCACCTATTCACCTTTCTAGACAACTTTCCTTTCTTTTACCTTGAGCAGTTATTATAATAAAACAATGTGGGAAGACTAGGGAGGAAAGGTCTTTTTGGTGGAACTTCTAACATTTGACAGGCATCTGGATCTTATAATATTGAATTAAAAGGGGCAAGTCATTGGTTAAATTTGTCTGTTTGCGACCGGGATTCCTTAAAAATATATAAGCAGATGTACATGAAAGTGGAATTTAACCACATTTTGAAGAGATTACAATTAGAATTGGATCCAGGAATTTTTGGAAGTGTTCTTTACCATGATGAGAGGCCTTCACCAATAAATTGGAAGTGATCATCTCGATGTTCTCAAGAAAATAGCACAAAGTAGTGCTAGGATCTGATATCTTTCTACATCCAGGCACTCCATTTATGCCTGGATGCAGAGGACATTTTCTGCATTAGCGGGTATGCTGTGTCAAACATCTCTTATTATACTGCTGGCTTAAACGGGTAATTATTTTGAATGGGAACTAGTAATTACATCAATCAGATATATACTCAACTGCAGTCACCTGAAAAAATGTATTGTGAAGTTCTACAGGGAAGCCAACTCTGACTGAGACCAATATAATCCATACAGGGTTTCTTATACATTTACATACTACACATTGAGGTCATTCCAGGTGAGAATATTTACACATTCTCGTATTGACTTGAGAAAAACTCACTTTCAATGGTGTCATATGTTCTGAAGGTCATCTCCACGTGATCCCATTCTAAGAAGCTGCATGTCCCAGCAAAAGGCTGGGCAAACACGACATACTGTTCA
Source organism: Pundamilia nyererei (assembly GCF_000239375.1). NCBI lineage: Eukaryota > Metazoa > Chordata > Actinopteri > Cichliformes > Cichlidae > Pundamilia > Pundamilia nyererei. Next base: position 414,903 of record NW_005187597.1, read on the forward strand.
TTACCAAGAGTGAAGGCATCCACCGAAATGGACTCAAACTTCAGTGACTGATAGGTGGCAAACTCTGAAAGGTGGGACATAACAATTAAATAGACATGAGAGAAAGACGCTGAAGCAGTCGCTTTAGCTTCTGTGATACAAGGAGATGTGCAAGAGGAAGGTACCTGCTGCGATGCAGTCAAAAGAGTGAGGCAGCAGGTCGTTGATCTTCTTCCCCTGGTGAATGGGTGGGCCACTGCAGTAGATTTGGTCTAGAGTGGCATTGGTGTGGTGCATCCACTCCACCAACCACTTGAGCTTGCAGTCACAGATCAAATTGTTGCCTCGCAGATCCCTACATGAATGGATCACAAGTAAAATACAGTTCAATTTTCTTTATACAGTTTCCTCAAGGTGCTTTACATTGTAAGGTTAAGACCCTCCAATAACACAAACAAAACCCCAACAACCAGATGGGATCAATCAGCAATCAGTGGGAAGGAAAACTCCACAGAACCAGAACCTGCCATGACAATCAAGTAAAACACTAACGTTACAACATGAAATCGTTAATATTTATTCTTTATTTCTTGCTTTCTTTATTCTTTTTAAAACTTACAGGCCTCTTATTTCCAAGAACTGTTCAGTTTGCTAAACCACAGCACATGTCCCATCTCCTGGGTAGTCTCTGCTTATCACACACTCTCAGTTTGAATAGCTATTAAGCTTGAATGTGGAGTCTAGTGAATCTAGAGACACAGGAATTAATCTATCTGATTGTGTCAGTGTGACCTAAGCCAGTATCTAGTTCTTTTGTTGTGTAATTGACTTGCTGACCATTTACCCTGACATTGTAGCATCTTAACCCAGCCTTTCCTTTCTCTAGAATTCTCAACCGCAGTATGTAATAGCTTCCTCTATAATGATTTACTTTCTCAGACTATTCTCTCATTTTCCTTCTTGCACAGTTATTGTTTCTTTCTTTGAAAAGAAGGAGAAATACTAATATAGATTTAGTAACTACTTATGTTTTTCAAACTGTGTGAAAAGGACTAAACATACAGCATATAAATAGTAATCAAACACAAATACAATGAACCCTTGATGACCATATTAGTAATAACTAAAGTGTATATTTGCATTGTGAGGATGGATTAAGGAAAAACAGACTCACACTTTGGTCAAAGCATCCATGCCCTTAAAAACATCTTTGGGCAGTGTCTCAAGGTTGTTGTAAGCCAGACTCCTAATCAGCAAAAAGGAAAAAAATAATAAACAAAGTGATTACATTAGATGTAGAGTGCAACTCTTCTGACATATCCATTTCCCTTAATGTATTTTTCATTGGTTGGTGGAACAGAATGACTTGAGAAACAGAATAAAACCAAGGACATTACAGACAAATAAACATGTCACAAAACCTGACTACTTCTAGATTCCTCTCATGACATGTAACAGGTGCTTGAAATGGAAGGCAGTAAAAAACACATAAACGAATTAAGATGCAATATGTTTACTTTACTGTACTATTTGTCCCAGATGTGGGATTTTTCTTTTGATACAGCAGTTTGTTTGTTTTTTAAATGTAAAAATTTAAATTAAAAAAGAGCAATCACACCGATCTGTCCTTCACATACCTGAATTGTGCGTTACTGTTCTGTGTATTTTGTTCTGTTAACACTGGTCACACTTGTGTTCAATTTATTTCAAATCTTCTAAAAATATACAGGAGTTCATTTAGCAAAGAAAAGAAAAAAAGTACTATACAAAATAAAACAAAATACATTTCAATATTGCTTCACCTGTTCTGATTCACTTACATATTAAAAAGGAATGGGAAGAAGTGCACACTTATTTAATCCCGCCTCCTCGCCATAAGTTATCAGTTAATATTTATTTAGCTTCCTTACTGATACAAACCGCAGTAATAACAATGAAAATATTTCTAATATAACGTATATGACACATACAGTACAAATTATCAGAGCATTATGTTTATGTAGCTCTATAAGCCTCCACACAACAAAGCCAATACTTCCAGTTTTGAAAAGTTAATTATACAAATATAAAATCATATCTTTATAACTATCTTTGAACTGCTTTATGTTCACACTCAAATTGTTCCACAGTTTCACTCCATGCATAGAAAAACAAAAACTTGTTGTTTTTTTGTTCCTGGTATTACACAAACTCATAGCTTTCAAGAAGAAATCCATTAAATTATAGCTTCCTTGTCTCAAAAAAACAAAAAGAAAAAACATGTATTGAATGTCACCTGGTAGTTCTGAACTGCTTTTTTTTTTTTTTTGAAGAATAAAAAGAGAATCTAATGTACTTTTATAGTCATTGCCCCAGACCTCTGCACAACAGCTTATAGAATATGGAGTGATACAGTCTAATGCCTCCTTTGTCTTGTTCAGTATTGCAATGTTTCTTAATACTTTGGAATGAATATATCTTATCTGTGCTCTCTAATTAAGTATCTCATCTATTATTACCCCAAGAAATCTATTATATTGACTCTTTCAAAATGAACACCATTTATTTGAGTTTTTACATTTATACTTAATCTGCTCTTTCCAAAGAACAGTTTTATTAGGTAGTTTTATTCAAATGTAACAGTAATTTGTTTTTAATCATGCCCAAGCTTTAATTTAATTATTTCATTAGTTACCTCATCAAATAAATGCAGCAGATCCTCACCAGTGCAGAAAATGTTTATATCATCAGGAACAGTACCATTTTAACACTCTGGACACTTCACACATGTCATTGATAAATTAAAGAATCTAGGGCCCAAAACTGACCCCTGGGGTACACCACAGGCAATGTCCATGCATTCAGAGCAACAACCATTTAATTTCACAAACTGCTTCCTGTCTCTTAAATAACTCCCAACCCAATTTAAAACTACCCCCCGACACTATAATGATACAGTTTTCTTACTAATATATCCCGATCTATTGTGTCAAATGCTTAAATCTATGAATTATCCAGCCACATATTGCTTTTTGTCTATAGAATTTGTGATGTATTCTATTGAATCTAATAGTGCCAGTGATGTTGATCTGCTTGATCTGAGCCCTCAGGCTCTCGGTGAGCAGTTTATGTTTATCTATATGTTTTTCCAGTCGATTGTTAAACAGTTTTTCAAGATTTTCTAAGAATTGAAATAGTAAAGAAACAGGCCTGTAGTTTTTGAAATGGTGTTTGTTGTCAGATTTGTATAAAAGTTTATCTCTTGCTATTTTCATTCTGTCTGAAAATATACCAGTTTGAAATGATAAATTCCAAATTAAATCTTAAAATAGCCTTAAGAGCTTTCTTAACTACTGACTTATCAATATCATTAAAATCCAAGGATTTCTTATTTTTTACATGTTTTAACCATTTCCAAAACAACAGCTACATGGACCATTGAATAATGATTTCTGTCTATCAAGGTATCCAGTTTTTCCTCTGTTATCCCAGGTTCAGTGATGGTGTAGACCTACGTTATACAACGCTGGTCAGCATTTCTCATATTCTTTTAATATTATTTTTATATACTCATGTTTTCTATTATATTGCATTATTGGACAGTTTGTATTATACAGTAATGTAAATAATCTAAGGAATTCATCATACTTACTTGGCATCTTGTTTTTGATATATTTCACCTGTTTCTGTTTCATGAAATCGTTTTTAGAAGCATTTATTGAGTTCTCTGTTCTGAATCGTGTGTACTTTTTTTCTGTCCATATTTTTAATCTTGTAATTCCTATCACAGACTGTAAAAACAGGAAGATGGTCACTGATGTCATTAATCAGAAGTGCGCTTACTGTCTTATTTTCAGTGTCATTTGTAAAAATGTTGTCTATGAGAGTGGCTCAATGTGATGTGATTCTAGTAGATCTGGTTACTTTAGGGACCAGGTTCATGCAGTACATTGTGTTAATAAAGTATATATGTGAATTCATAACCCTTCAGTTCAAAGTCCATTCCTTTATCCATGTTAATACAAGTTTCAGATATGGTAATGACACTGAATTGATGTAAAAACTGGTTTAGATAATCCTTGTTATTAATAAAATTTGTATATAGACTTCTGCAGCTAAACTAGATAATTGACCATCTCACCCCAGCCCCCTGGTTGTACTGTTGATTTGTATAGTAGCAGCAGTTGTTATTGATAGAAGAGAAGAAGTTGCCTGGGTCTATTTCATATTCCAAGTTCTGTGTTAATTAAATGTTTTGACTTCAAGTTGATCATGTTCTGCACGTATGTATCTGACTGATGCAGTTGTTTTTTTTCCCCCAGATGTAGCCGAGTTGTTCCTTTCAGAGTATGTCATAAGTGAGTGTGTGGTTGTTTGTTACCTTGTATATAGTCTAGCTTCTCCGGTGCTGTCAAATGCAGGGTATTTTTTTGGCCAACAGTACAAAAAAACCTCCAACAAAAACAAACCCTGGAGCTAGAGACTGAACTTCAAAACACAGAGAGAGATGTGAATGAAATGAAATGTTGGCGTAATCCATGAACACTGCATTATTTATATGAAAGTTGGTTCTCCAAGGAAGAGAGACCTTTTAACTTTACAGTTTATGCAAGAATGCACTAAGCAAACACATGAGGTTAGAGCAGAGTGGAAAGGATTCCAATATAACTCCTTGCAGATGCCCTTTAATAATGTATTTACTGTGTGTGATGCTCTTAAAGTGTCCTCTGATACTGCATGTGGAATCAGCGTTTGTTTACTTTTTTCTAGAAGGGAACCGAAAAAGGGCATCTTCACTGACATGCTATGGCACTTTTTGAGTCATGTTAGCAATATAAAAAAAATCTTAGCTGACAGTTTTAGCGCTTCATATTTTATTGCATACATTGTTATTGGAAAATGATTTAATTCTAGAGCAGTGATCCCCTACTGGAGCTTGGATCTGACCTTCCCTTTGCAGTGAATTATCTTGCCTACAGGAAAACTCCATTTGTAAAGTTATAACTTTGACAAAAGCAATTAAACTCGTTACCTAGATAATTATTCTTATATAGACAAGGTTTTATTATGTTGCTTTGATCAGAATATCTGTTGGTCTACAGTACCACACCATGGATTTGTTAACTCTGGCCTGATTCAGGTATTACTGTTTTTGAAGAGGGCGGGTGGACAATGTATCCTCTGTTTGATTTGTTTAAGTTTATTCATGTGTCTGAGTTTCCCAATTGTTATTCCCTGTTGTATTTTTCTATTCATTTTTCTGATGTCTTGTCTTTAGTTTTACTTCCCCTCTTGTCTCACTGTTATTGATTGTCTTTCTTTTTCTTCCCCCAGCTGTTTGCACTCCCCTGATTACCTTCACGTGTATAAATAGTCCTGCCTTTCCACTCAGTCTTTGTTGCAGTATCTGTTTACCTTTCTTGCATGTTTGCTGCCTGTTTTGTAGAAGTTTGGTAAAACTTGATTCTTAATTCTTCATCCATAGCACATTGAAGTGGATTCACTTTCAGTGTAAATCTTTTTAAAAACCATTTGCTTGTGATTTCTTGTAGATCAAACTATTTTCTATACTTTGCTGATGTTGGGATAAATGTTTTAATCTCTCCTATTTGACTTTTATTCCTCTTCATAACAATATATAGTTTAAAAGATGGTGGTGATCATAAGGATGATGAAGGGATGACAAGGAAGACCAATATGCTAAAATCTTGTTTGCCCTGTGCTGCATGATGTTAAAGGGAAAACATGTTGGAGAGTCACAGAGTGATAGGTCACCCGGTTTAAGGTTACAGCACAGTTATATTTAACTTGACCGATAAGTCACTCGCGCTCTCACCTACCTTTAGTTCTGGCAGGCTTTGAGGTGACATTGTCACCGTGTTTAGAAAAAACACTGTTAAGAATGTGTTAGCATATTTCGTATAGTTTTGTTCTACAGGACAGAATAGTGGTTTTATAAATTGTCTAGGCAGATTTTGAGCAGTTGTGTCCAATATTCACACAAATAGCTTCTTTTTTTGGTTTTAGAAAAATCAAACTTTGACAAAATCAAGTCTATTTTACTGTCTAAAATATATGAACAGCTTATCTGCAATGAAACATCCAGACCTGCCCTTCTGCAACCTGATCCAGCTGATGTCTTCAGTCACCTTGAGAAATGATTACTGGCAGCAGCGCTTTTGCCTACCTTTTCATTCCAGACAGTGACAAAGTGAAACGGGGACAGAAAAGGCAAACTGATGGAGGGTATGTCAGGATACCTCGAAAAATAATGTTCAGTTACTTTTTACCTCAGATTACTCGAAAAGTGAAACAGACGTGTGAAAGGGACAATGCAGATGTTAATGTGAAGAAAGGAAAAAGCCACAAGTTCTAAGAAAATAGAAAGGAACAAACGAGAGATGGGACTATTACCTGGACAGGGATTAAGGAGAAGATAAGTAAAGACTGGAGGAAGAAAGAGGATAACAAGAACTGAGTTAACGTTTTTTCAAACCAAAATACTTACAGATGTACTAGAGCTTTCAGGCCCCGGAAAGCATACGGGGATATTTCAGCAATTTTGTTGTTTTCAATAAATCTGTGAATGAGAAGCAGAATGAATGAGAGTAAGTCATGAAATCCTACACACAATGAATACTGACATCTATTGTGGTCCTGTAAGAAGATGAGATGTTTACTGCAATCAGGCTATGAAGAGTTTTACATGATCGCTAAGGCTAGTAAAACACTAACATGTCAAAGTAAATTATACTGTAAACGCATTCAAAATGCAAACAAGTGTTTTCAGCCATTTAACTAGCTGTGGTTGTAGTTGGATGGAGCACCCAAACAGGGAACATTAGTGTAAACATGCTTATGGGGAAAGCCTCATCGTTCAGATAGATTTATATGCCATCATGTAACCAAGCATGCACTACAGTAAGGTTTTGAGTGCAATATTTCCGCACAGGTTCACATAGTGTTGTTATTAATCAGCATGTGCCTCATATTTGTTTAATACAAAAAATATGCAATTATGATACAGTGTTTCATACAACAGCACGCAAATGTTTTCTGCACATGAATTAAATACAGTTACTTACAGGTATTCAAGATGTGGTAAACCTTGAAATGCATCCTCATCAATCAGGTCAAATGAGTTTGCTGTGAACAATCTGTGAAGGAAAAACAAACCAAAAAAGACATAGATAGATAGATAGATAGATAGATAGATAGATAGATAGATAGATAGATAGATAGATAGATAGATAGCTCTCATAAGAATAACATCAAAATTTGATATCACTTTTCTGCATTCATACTTCAATAGATTTTTGACAACACCGCTGGCTGAAATGCAATAATATGACATTATATGAGATAATATTTCTCATAAGAAATGGCAAATATGACAGTCTTTTACAGACAGTTTCAAACACTCACTGTTGCACCTCTCTCCTGACCTCCTCCATACATGAATAGAGATGAATGAAACATTTCAAATTTAGATTCATCACTCCGTAACACGGATCGCTGCGGTTTTTCAGTTCATTTCTTGTGTAATTTGGCATACCTGAATCTTTTTCTGTTTCCCTATGAAATGCTCTTGACAGCCATGACATTTCTGATGAGGCTTCAGTGAACAGTAGACGGATCAACTGAAGGGCCAGATGCATTTTTCAGGTTCTGTCAGATCTTGGCACACTGTGCAGTGTGTCCTTTACAAAGTGTGTCCACAGGAAACAAATTATGCACCTTTGTGGCAGGCTAGTATAACAGTGCCTAAAAATGAAATTTAAAAGTAGCTCAACAACAAAAGAAACATTCCTCTGAAAAGGGTCAGGTAGAATGACTGGAATGAAAATGAGTGAAAAAGCAGCCAATCTCCAACGTAAACTTTTGAAAGGTCTTCGGAAAGCCTGGAAAACTGTTGATGAAGACCACTTTAAAAATTATAAAGATATTATATAGATCAAGTCTGGTTCTTTGGAAGCAAAATATAAAGGATGGAAGCGTTTAGACTAATTTGAAAATTTGAAAATTTGAAATTTGAAAATTTGAAAATTTGAAAATTTGAAAATTTGAAAATTTGAAATTTGAATTTGAAATTTAATGCAAATTGCCATATTTAAAGCAACTGTACATAGATTTTTCTTAACAGCTGGGTGTTTGTGTTTCACAACTTAACTGAGATGAACTTCAACAAGATATTGATTTGTGTGGGCTGTGCACAATAAGAAAAGGTCATGGATGTTTACGTAATGTCAATGGCAGTAAGTCTATTGCAAAAAGCAGAGAAATTGGATGGGGGACTGGGATACTGTAATAGACAACACTCATTCACCACTTCTACCCACTGTGTATGTGGTCAATGAATGACTCAGATTAAACAGAGAAACAACCACTCACTCGTACATATTTCTCATAAGAAATGGCAAAGAATCAAGATTCTTCCCC
>NW_005187597.1:423342-458108 GCF_000239375.1 Pundamilia nyererei
GTGTCCATCGGCAACATATTGTACACCTCATCTCCACCAGATTATTAAAGATCTTAAAAGGTTTTTGTTTATTATTAAGCTGGCATTTGGTTACTGTACAGAGCAGCTCTTTTCTTTTAAATATTGAACAGTACCATCAGTATTATTTATTATTATGTCAAGGTTGAAATATTACAATCCTAAGATGTTAAAGTCTTTAAAATGAGGAAGCCAGTTACCCTGACATTTGGCTAATGCAGACTACAAAACAGTGGCACTGATCAAGCATGCCTTAATGGAGGTTAAGATGCTTCAAGTCACCTTTGCAGGGAAAAATAACAGATGAGGCAGTCCACTTATTCACTCATCTTCAGTTACCTCTCTCCTAACAGTCACGAGCTCGGTCTTCAGATGCGTGATGCTACGTCCTCCTACGTTTGAGGCTTCGTGCACATTTAGCCTCGACTTCACCGTCATCTGAGAGAATGAAGGAACCGGTGCCAGGAAAGCTAGACTGACGCTTGACAGCATGTTATTATGTGCGGCGTAGAGTACAGTTAAGTCTGACCTTGCTGTTAATTTGTGGATTTGCAAGAACGCATTTGCTCAATAGACTCAAGTCCTGTCAAGATACTAAATAATGAAGGCCATTAATCAACAGCACTGTTAGGAGAAGGTGAACACTCATGTGCACGCCTGTTATTTGACTACAGATTAGGGCTGAATTCTTCAGGAGAATAAGAGAACATGCTCATTGTTTATCTCAGCCACCCTGATACGCACACACACACACACACTGTTCCTCTTGCTGTTAGTTGCTCTAGCCATGTGGTCTATTGCATAATCCAGACACCATTACAGAGAATTCCCCCTTTAAAGCTGAATCTAAGCCTGTGTGCAAGTTGCCTGTTAAGACACAACCTTACTTTTAAATCAAGGAAGCAGTGAGACAGACAGGCAGACATAAATTATAAATAGACAGATAAATAAATAGGCAGACAGATTGACAGATACATAAATTGATAGATACATAGATAAATAGATAGATTAAAAGCTATTACTCACAGCAGGTGTAGGGTAGGTGTGTGCGCAAAGCTTCCTCCAGTAATTTCATTAAATCCAGACTTGACAAAAGATCTGATTAAAAGGAGAAACAAATCAAAGTGGAAATATGACACAGAATCTAATAAGCTTTCTGACACTTCACCACTTCATGCAGCATCACTTACAGTGAAACGACGTCGGATGGGAAAGTGTGGGGCACAGATCGGACACTCTCACATAGGGCATTATCTTTTGTGCAGGTGCATCCGTGGGGGCATCTGGGCTGCCTCACTCTCCGTCCGTCAGCTAAAGCCAAGCTGACAACAACGACCCAAACCAAGAGCGTCCATCCTTTCCGTCTTCTCCATCCCCTCACTTCTCTGCTCGGGTATCCCATTCCTTCTGTCCCGAGCCGAGTACTTCCACTCACGAACATGCAACTTACAAGCAAAATCTGCGACGTGTAAAGCCAATCGGGAAATATTAACTTGACGCTTTCAGATTGTTTTCTCGTTTTGCTTTTAAAAGCCGAGGTCCTCTGTCTTGTTTGCTTTTAATGATAGAGCGCTCTGAGGCTGTCTTCTATGCTTCTAGCGTCTCAATAGGAAGGCACCAGTCCAGTGGATTTGTTCTGCAAGGGGCAGGATTACAAATGCGGGGCAGATGGGACATAATAGCAGAAAACATCTCAGATTTTTGTCGTGCCTAAGTAAAAGGCAAGGGTAAAAATCTGGCTTTTTGGAGTTGTCCCGTAGCCTAAATGCTTTGCTAAAAGAAAAAAAAGAAAAAAAGAAGAAGAAGATGCCCTTAGAGAGAGAAAGCGAGTGGAAGAAAGAAAGAAAGAGAGATGGAGGGGGGGAGAGGGGGAGAGAGGCCCCAAGGTGCGCTTTTTTTTTTTTATCAGCGGTGCCAGCTATTATTTATGCGCGCTTCAGAGCCGTGCATGGCTAATGGGGGAGCAGCTATTCATGAGGCGCTCTGTGCAAATGCACCTGCCCCACTCATTCAAATGCTGCCTCTTTTCTTTCCTTCTCTGGCATAATAATGACATTAAATGTGAAAATATACGGTTAAATATACATCAAAAAGACTACTCAATCAGATATTTGTGCATAAGAAATGGCTGGTAAAGTCTGATCTCCAGACTATCATTACACAGGGGGGGGGGGGGGGGAATGGAAATGGAAGAGCAGTATTTTATATTATGTTCATTAAAATGAATGTCGTGGAATAGCATACACGGGGAAACATATCATAGGATTTCATGAATAAAATATTCTCAAATAAAAATTTCCATCCGTTTGGATTGCGTGGTTTTTAAACTCGTTTTAAATCCTTATTAAAACAGACTGTTTGCCTGACATGTATGCAAAAAGCCTTTTGTGTTGTTTATCCAACTGGATGAGTACGCCTATGTGTGTTTAAATAGCTAATAGGACGACATATTTTTTCAGTAATAAATGACGAGAGCTGTGCCGTTTCTTTCCTGGATGAGGTCCTTTGATGGGTTCGGTGGGTTACATGGGAAGTCAGGGAACACTGCATTTTTGTTCCCGGACTGACTCATAACCCCGAGTCCGAATTAAACTCAAAACATTCACACAGTACAATGCCCTCTTTATTTTCCGTCCACAATTCAAATACATCCTCCAGTGTCACTCAGCGGAAGTGAACGATATGAATCAATTGCCGGTTGATCCGTGTAACTGGGCCATTTGTTCTAAAATGAATGTCGATGCTCGATGTTGTACTGCACCCCCTTTCATCCCCAATAGATTATTCATCTCACCTGGTGACGCTGACTTGCCCCCTGATAAATGGCTAATTAGATAAATTGGGTGATGGACAAACTGATAAATTAGAAAAGAATTAGATGCCCAATTAAAGAAACTGTTATCAGCCAATTACACTTACACAGAATTAGACTTTAGAGCCTCGTTATTGACTACAAACCAATGTAAGCTTTAAAATCATAGAAAAAAAGGAAATGATAAATTATTCTTGGACTTATTTCTTGATTTTTCTCAGATTCTTCTAAATATAATTCGTGTAGGTCTGCGTCATCATACCGCGACTTATTTCCTACGTCATCACATGGCGATTACATTTTGTAAACAGTCAGCGGCAGTTCATAGGGAGGAAAAAAAAGAAGCCATGGATGATCTTGTGAAGGTAAACTTTTATACATGCGATATAGTCGCGTCTCTTCTTTTGCAAACAAGGCTGTGAGGACGTGTTCGCGTAGTTGTTAGCAGCCAGTTATCCCCCTCACAGATACGTGTGTCGGTGCTGCCTACTAACGCCGTGTTGTTCCTGACTGCTTCACTGGTCACAGTCAGGGATGAGCGGTGTCTGTGGCGCGTGACAGGTCCAAAGCGGTCAAAGCACGAGCTAAAGCGCGTGCCTGCGTGAAATTCACAGCAGTCAGAGTCGCCGTGCACCTGCTACAGTGTCATAGCTCGTTTCTGATGACGGGACCTCCAAAATATCTCACTTTATTCACCATTTCATCCATCATTGAGCACTTGCTCTGCCACACCGAGTGAGGGAAAGCTATAGTCTCTCGTTGTAGCAGTTACTCCATTTGTCTTCTTTTAGCCAGACATTTGGTGACTTTGAGAGATAAATTACACAAAAACAATTTTTTTTACATCATTAAAATGTGATTTCCGATTTCTGGGTGTGTTCTATGGGTAATATCGTTGCTTATATTGATAAATAGGCTTCAGCCAAATAGATTTCTGAAGGGGTTACATATAACATAAAGAAATGACCTGTTTATAAGTATTTTTATGACTCTGCATTATTGTACCAACCTTTTGTTCAACATTATTATCAGTACAGACCGTTCTGGCCACTTTAAATGTCTCTATAGAGGTATTTTGTTATATTTGTTGCACTTTTATTGCTACACCCAAGGCAGGATCTTTCTTGACAAAGACATTTTTAATGTCAAGGAAACTTTTCACATGGATAAATAAAGGCTATATAAAATGTACATTTCCAAATATTGATTGCAGCTTCTACTTGTCACAGGAATGTGTTTTCTGGGTAGAAATGACTTGATATCATCGAGCTATGCAGACATGTTTGACAGATTACAGGCCAACCGGATATTATTTTTTTCAGCAGACAATCACTTTTGGGGCGAGACACTGGGTCAAATTCATCCCATATCCATTAAGATGGACTTTTAGATCAACCAGTCTGGGTTAAATAAATGAAGAGATGATTTTATGGAAGCTCAAAACATTCATGAGACATGAGAACTGTCTGTGTTCCCACTAAATTTGGAGGCCGGCACTTGTGGAATAAAATAGAATGGGATCATTCTAGTTTTTATGTTTTCATGTCTTAAGTATATCAGACAATTATGTGATAATAGATGCTTTTCTCCAAAAAAACAGTGTTGTGAATACCTAAAAACCTAACAATAAAATCTCTCTCCTACTCTCTGTTTATTCATGTCAGACAGGAAACTTGTAGACACTTATTATGAAGGAATGCTTGGCCTGAGACAAAATTGACCTGGATCAAACTATAAAGGCATAGAATATGTTCTAGTTAACTTAAACCTGACCTGTTATGCTTCCTGTTTTCTTTATTTTCTGTTATATTTATACCCTTACAGTATTAAACATGATTAATGTTTGAAAGAATGAGGTGAGACTGCTGCAGCCGAGTTTCTGTTTTATGGTTTTTCCCCCACCTTTGGGTCTCTATGGTGTGAAAGTGAGGAGCCATCTATAATATGGTTAATTTAAGCACATAGGAGCTCAGTCCACCTGCTGTATGAACCCATTCTTTATCAACAATCAAAAGAAAGTTGACTTAAACTGATGGGGTCTGTTTTGTTTCAGACAGAGAAAGCACTGATCAGAGGAAATATGCAAAAATGCCCTCCCTCATTCAGAAATGCATACTTTAATGGTTTTATATATATGTGTGTGTATGTGTGCAGCAGATGTTAATACATAGTGTCATGTTTACTCTAAGATCAGTCATTACCCTATTTGTGTCACAAGTTGCAATACATGTGTCACAGTTAGGATGTACAGTACAAGCGTACGCATGCATTTTTTAACTAATATGCCTAATTTTGCCAGAAAGTGTGTGGATGATTCACAAATCATCAGATATGATTCACAAATCACTTCCTGTGTTTCCTCAGGTTCACGGGGGCGGCGGTTATGACTCTGACTTCAGTGATGAAGATGGACAGGGAGAGTCCTCACAGAGAGGCCTTAAAAGGTCAAATGAAGGCTACAGAATTATTTAGGCTCAATGATACTTTTTCGCTTTATTCACATTTGGCTCAACTGAACTCCTGGTACTGTATCTGTGCTGACCAAATGAGATGGGATTGTACAGATGATAATATGAATAAACACAAGTGTTTTTAATCCATTTTTTTTCACAAGCTTTCTGCTATTATGTGTACCTTCTACAGGAAACATGAGGAGGAAATCTTACAGAAGCCGTTTCAGAAAGGTCGCCACTCTAAGGTGGCTCACCGCAGCTTGCACTCAAATGAAGTGGACAGGTATGGTGACTAATAGCAGATCGAAGAAGTGCTAATAGCTTTTAGCTGCTCGCATTTTACCTATGCACACTACAGTTAATGTCACTTCTTATGGGCCAATCTGATTAAATGCTCTCAGTGGATTGTTTTTTCTTTGCAAGCTATCACACATGATCTTGTTTTGTTTTTTTGTCTTTTTTTGATTAAAAATGCATCATTTATATTTATATATATTTTTGTTTTGTTTAGAGAAGAAGCCCAGAACAGACGAGCCCATCTGATATCCATGAACGCCGTATCCTTTCTCAATTTATCATTTCTTTCGGCTGTGAGTAGACGACGAAGAGGCTGATGAAACGTAACTTTTTAAGATATTAAAATGTGATGCGGTGGGAAATTTTAGGCTGTTTACAGTTGCAAAAGTTAACATTGAACAACAGAATGACCTTAAGCAGATGTCTCCAGTTTGAGCGGCACAAGAAGTTTGTCGGTGATTACATACTGTACTACGGGGGACAGATGGTTGACTTCAAGCGCTCAGTGTGAGTAATCTTACTCACAGTCAACTCTGGGGAACAGTCAGCTTCTGTCACTCCAGGCAAAATAATGGCAATATGTCTATACATCACTGCAATCCAGTTAATCATTTCATTAAAATTGATAGTTGCAGAAGTTGTTTTTCGGTTTATGCGCGCTCATAAACGTTGTCATTTTACATTTATTCCCCGTAGAGCCAAGGACAAAACAGATCTAGACGTGCTGCGTGAAAACCATCGTTTCCTCTGGAGGGATGAGGACGAGGAGGACATGACATGGTGATCAACTTAGTGGCATCAGTAATAATGAATTAGTTTTTTACCTGTTCATTTCTCTTCTGAAAAGTCTATACGTTACACTAGATGTTAGTTAATGATGTGTGTGCTGATTTTCTTAGTTGCTTGTGGGGTTTTTTTCTGTGGCAGGGAGAAAGAATTGGCCAAAAAGTATTATGACAAGCTGTTTAAAGAATACTGCATAGCTGACCTCAGCAGATACAAGGAAAACAAGGTGAGAACAATGGAAATATAATTGATTTCTTACTAATTTTTAAACAGTAATACAGCTTATGTAAAGCAGTTTCTGTATGATATGATAGCATTTTTGAATATTTGAAAGCATTTAAAAATTGTCATATAAAAAAAGGCAGTTTCACACAAGGTGCAGGAATTAAAACCTTAAATTACAGTTCAAATGAAGGTAGCACTTCATGATACCATGCTTAATAAATTATACATTTATAGTTAAATAAACTTTAGTATAAAGTTGATATAAAGTGAATGCTAATGTTAGCTAATCATGAGTAATATTCATGTTACTTATGTAGTTTTATTTATTGCATTATATCAAAGAATGGATTATAATTACAGTCTGACAACTTAAGCACACATAACATTTACTATACTGTAGTAAACTACATGTGTCAGTTATTACCAAAAGGTAATAACTCAAGTTTAGCCCCCTATAGCATGTCTTAGTAACACACTTGGGCCATTATTTTCCCCAAAATCTAACCAAGCAGCCAGTTAAAATCAAAGTAAACAGAAGGTAAAACAGGGAAAGGATCAGGACACATCTCCAGGTTCACAATGTTGTGACTGCTTGCACAGTCAGGTTCAGAATCTGTTGGAGAGACAGAGGCTTTCCTCTGAACGTCACAGCAGTTGCCTTTAAATCAAACACTCAAGATGTGATGGAAGTGCCGACTTCAGCTTTAATTCGGAGGCTTTTACACAAATGTTTTCATTTCTTTTATGCAGAGTCTCTCATATTCGGAGGATCAAAATTAATTGGACAAACTGACATCATTTTAAATATAAATATTGTTTTTAATACTTGGACGAAACTCCTTTAGAGTCCATGACTGCCTGAAGCCTAGAACCCACTGATGTCACCAAATGCTGTTTCTATTCTTGAGATGCTCTCCCAGGATTTTACTGTAGCCTCCACGGTTTGCTGCTTGTTTGTGAGTCTCTCTGCGTTCAGCTTTATCTTCATTAAACTGAAAAACATGCAGCATTGAGTTGAGATCAGATGAAACTCTCAGGGTGCTTTTGCACCCTGCTTTGGGTCATTATCCATTTGTACTGTGAAGCACTGTCAAAGCCATCTTCTGTGGGTCTTTCAGGCTTTTTAGTGTTGCTGAGCTGTCCACTACTCCTAAACTTTCTACTGTCCCCCTGATAGGTTAATGTTATTTTTTGTCAATTAAAATAAGTCCACAGATCAGTCGCATCTCGATTGTTTGATTTCAAATCCACTCTGGTGGTATACGGAGTCAAAACTACAAAAATTATGAACCAATTTCTAAATCCTAGAAATCGATTTATCACTAACGCACCTACATGTGCTATAAGATAACATTACAGTGCCCGTAGATACCTCAGCAATCAGCGTTACAAGGACCTGCTCCAGTATTCCAAAAAAGATTACACTAATTATCCCTGCAGTGTTGCCATGTGTAAAGGTTAATATTACCTAAGTCTCACTAATCTCCATAATAGCGAGCCCATTTTAGCCTGAAGTTGGGGGTATGATGTGTTCTGGCGCTCTGCTCTGTCTCCAGTGATCGCTGAGCCTTTTTGGAGCGAGGCCAATGTTTAAAACTGATGAAAAGTGGCACACGTGTGGCCCAACTCAGTATCTCCTGCATTTGTGCTGATGAGTTTTCTGTGCACACATCTCTTTTACGCTTACACCTCCGACATGGCGCACAATACACAATACCTGGAATTATCTATGTTTATCGGAGGCACTGTAGGTAAATTGAAACATTTCAATTTAAAAAGTCCAAGCCGCTAAACACTAAAAGGTTGTGCACTTGATTTATTCACTAGTTATTCTAAAACGCCTACGAATAAAAATATAAAGGGCGAGTTGCAATACGTGGGGTCAAAAGGACACCACTTACTATAGATGTGTTTACATTAACAAGTTAATGTGCATGCACAGCATTTAATAATAAGAGTGCATGGGTGAATAAACACAAATATATGCAGTCCTTATATTCTCAGTTGTTTTTCTGATCCAACTGCCTTCGAAAACTAATAAGCATTAAAAGGTGGGAACAACACAGCTATGGCTTGCAAGCTATATGGATGGAAATGGATCTGATGCTTTAGTTGGTTTCGTGTATATGATTTTGCTCATTTATGCTCATTTAAAAAAATCTGTGCCCAACAGTTTGGATTTCGATGGCGGACAGAGAATGAAGTCGTCTCTGGAAAAGGTATGGCATACACCTGTTATATGCTTGCATGGTCCTGCTAATGTTGCTGTGTCGAGCACTTGCATTTGATTCGTAGTGAGAATAAGGAAGAGAATAAGCTGGAAAACAGCCTGGAGAGGTGGAGGTATGCTGCGGGGAGAGGAGGGATGCAAGTCAGTTGAAGCAACACAGAGTGGGTGTGTGTGTGTGTGTGTGTGTGTGTGTGTGTGTGTGTGTGTGTGTGTGTGTGTGTGTGTGTGTGTGAAAAGGGGACGGGTGCAACAGTCATGCTGCAAGGAGCAAAGGTAGTGAAGGTAGAATAAAACACCTGGGGTCAACCATCCAAAATAATGCAGAGCTCACAGGGTGGAGTGGGTGGAGACGAGTGTCAGGGGTGATTTGTGACAGAAGGAAGAACGAAAGGTAGAAAGAAGCCAAGCTGGAGATGCTTATATTTTTAAATGGGAGTGATCAGGATGGACAAGATTAGAAATTAGGCACTTTATATTGTAAGGTAAAGACCCTACAATAATACAGTAATACGCAATATTAGCCTCCTAAGACCCGAACTCTTCCACGTCATGCATTTTTAATTTCTCTTTGGTATTTGGGCTGATTGGGGCCCGATGAGTATAAAAACAAAGAATTACCAGATTTTTTTTTTTTTACCTTATTTTTGTTTTTAAGAAAAATAAGAGCCACATATGAGGATATTCATTTAAAATTTTGATAGAACAGTAGCAGTATAATGTCCTCGTAAGTGGATATCAGGCCCTTGTAGAGCAAATTTTAGTATTTTGGTCTAAATAACCCACATATGTAGGTCCTAGAGGGTTAATAATAAACCCCAGTAATCAGACTACCCCCTTTGAGCAAGGCGACGGTGGGACGGGAAAAACTCCCACTTAACAGGAAGAAACCTCCAGCAGAACCAGGCTGAGGGAGGGGAAGCCATCTGCCACGACTGGTTGAGTGAGGGGAGGAAGACAGGAAAGGCAGCATGTAGGATATGCAGGGCGGTGGTGGTGATAGGGTGAAGGGAGGAAGATGATCTGCTGTGACGACCCCTAAGGGGAGAAGTGATCTTAAATTGCAGTAAAAAGCATACTTGTTGAGCAAAGAGATCCGATTTAATCAAGAGGCTGGAACCGAATCCTTATTACATAGTATTCTATGTAATGCTGACATAAAGTCCGGATTCAGGGAGGTGTTGGAGATATTTTAATTACTATTTGTGACGTTTTTGCTTGCAGTGATGCTCTAAATTCACATTTTAGTGAACCTCAGTGAACCATAGTGAAGTGGGATTATAGCTTTCTCACCCACACCTCACATCCTTCTCCACTAGATGGAGACAGAGATAAAGACAATTCACACAGCAGTACATCAGCTATGATTGGTGCTTCCCTTCAGGAGTCTCTCCACATGTCAGGCTCTTTAAAAAAATCTGCCTGCTGCAATTTGGTTTGACTTTATGGCTCTCCAGAATGGCGTCATAAATCTTTAAACGATTTGACCTTTCATCTGAATTTTCTTTCCGTGTTTGCTTGTGGCTTCCCATCTTAAGCAGCCGCGGATTAATCTGTCCATTGATACCCAACACTGTAGCTTTCTGATAGCGCTGGACTAGCTTGATGGTTTGGCAGTGGTTCCATGATTACTGTTGCTATTATTGCTCAGGATTAGTACAACACCTCTCTGTCTACCGCTGCGTTTGTGTGACAGTGGTATTTATAAGTTTACCTGGAAGGACAATAGCTGCTGCTCAGCCAGGGAGCATGCCTTGACAGCTCATTAATAAAGTGAGCTTCACACACATACACAATCTCATATACACACATACACATATGCAGAGTCATTTAACATTTAAATTATTATTATAATTATGTTTATACCAGTACAACCTCACAAACACACAAACAGCGTGTCTGGGAAAGCTGACTAAACCAATATGTTGTTCCGGATTAAGACAGTGTAATCTTGGACTCTGACAGTTCAAGCCATGTAGCAGTACTCTACAGGAAGTGGGATTAGATTAGGTCAGATGCACTGCACTTTAGCTGCCTCAGCTGTGATTTGTGGACATTAATAATTACTAGAGACATGCTCCTTAAGTACTGTTTAGAGCATGGGACTCTAAACCCTCTCCAGTGAGATCAATACTAACTAAATTCTGTAAGTTGGGCCTGACGCCCCCGTTCAGACGTGAAGAATACACTGGTGCAAGTCTTTGTCATGGATTGAGTGTAACATGAGTTTGATTTGATTTGTAAGCTGATATAGGGTGTCATCAATCACAGACACTTGAATCTTGGCAACAATCTGTTGGCGAGTCATCAACGTGAATGTTTTTGATTTATTGTTCAATTACCAGCAGTTCCACTTGGACTAAGTGTTGCTAGTCTGAGCTCGTGTGTAGTACTGCTTCCCGTCAATTAAACTGATCTTGTACCACCTCCGATGGCCACTTTTTACTTTTGCTCTGGCATGAATACCTTTTTTGGAAACCATCCCCTTATCATCGCTGCTTTCTGTGCACCTCAGATCATGCTGGTGGATAATGCTGACTAGTCTCCATCCAATAAGGTTGGATCACGAAGAACACTGACCTTTCTTTTCATTGCTATAGTGTTATATTGGATCAAGGAGTGCACAGTACCAAAAGGTTTCATTCTCTCTTCTTTTTGGGGGGGATCACAGGTTATCCTCCCACTGGAATCTTGCTGCCGATTTTTTTGAAGAATGAGATGTACTTCTAGTCCTTGCTGATAACTTTCTTTTTCTCATCTCGGTGCCTTTATACTTCTGAAAGTTCCACATGAATTCCTGTAGTTGAATATAACAGAAAGCTACAAATGTCTCATATTAACAGATCTTAAAGGTACTTTCTTGGTTTTCTTTTTTTTTCTAAACAGAAGTTGTCATTTGTATTTGGGAGAGTAGCATGAAAACTTCTAGAGTTATACTTGGTTGCATACAAGTGAGTATAACTGTGGACTGTGGCTTTAAATGGAGGGCACATGGACATGTATTCACCCTCTGCCTATGAGATAGACATGGATAGCATTGCAATAGTGACATATTCATATAAACAATGAGCAAAGTTTCAGAAAATGAGTCGAGACTGCTATGAACATCTTTTTTTTTTTCGTGCTCTTGACTGCAAACACACAAGCATGAACCACTTGCTGTTCATTTTTAAATATGCGGGGCAGCCAATCAGAAGACAGTTACTTTAAAGTTCAAGAATAAAAACATAAACAAAATAGCTGAGGCTAGGTTGTTGTAGGTGGGCCTCCTGTCAGGGTACACACTGACACAGCAGGAGTTAGGTTTGACCCAGCTTCTGCTGCCTTGGAATAAATGCCACTGGTAGCCGAAATGCGAAGCCACTTTTAGCATTATACTACTGTCACACTTCAATGAGTGGTTGAAGACTGGCAAAACAAAATTAGGGCCAGGTCTGCGACTGCTTGCAATCACTGGTGTTAAAACCACATTAAGATGTTATTAGTTTGCAATTGATTGCATGCAATTGCTAACTTGACCCCAATCTGTTTATGATAATAGGGCAATGAACTGTGTTGTATTGCAAAAATCTGCTGTTCAGACACAGAAATTGATGTTTCTAACATTCAGAGTTTAGCCAGAAATTCCTCCACAAGTGTTATATAATATCAAATTAAAATTAATGCTGGGATCTGCTAAGTCAAGTCAACTACTGTAAAGCTGTTCTCACTGGCGCACATTGCCAATAATCAGCTGGGGTCAATCTGTGTGCGTTTGTAAATGAGATTATTTGCAAACCTTCACCAATCTGTCACAGAGAGTCACAATCAGTCGCAGTCAGTCTGCAACTGTTTTGAGACAAGTTGCCTCCCAACTGGCAACCTATGCAACTGTTTTGCGTTTGAAAGCTGTCGACCACACGCTGTGGGTGTTGCAGGCTCAAACTGTGGGCGACCAACTGATCACTGCAGCAACTTGCAGTGAAAAAATTCAGTGCAGTTACCAGGCAACCACAGATTGGTTGATTTAATTATTTTACGGTCGCAAAAAGGGTGCCATGACATGCTGATTTAGTTGATATGATAATCAGTTTCCTTTTTTTGGCTTTTCATTGTTTGGTGTCACATTTTTACTTATTTCATTTTGCTCTGTCCTGGATTTTCTACTGTTTGCTTATCTAAACGTTTGATCCTGCCTCTGCTCCATCTACATTTATTTGTTGTTGTCAGGTTCATATAAAGCAACTACTCCACCCTTAAATGAGCAAATTCAAATAATGTTATATACTATCCTACATCCTGGTGGTTTCCTTTCAATTTAAATAAAACAAAAGTGACAAGCCAATTTAATTTAAGGGGTGAGATCGTTTCTGTTGCTTTAAATGATTCCTTCGGCTCGGCCTGTGTTCTAGGCAGGCTTTGCACGTAGTAAGTATATCCTGCTGGGCTCTCATTTGCCAGACAAAATACATCAGCTCCAGAGAAGTAACTGAGTGTATTTTAAGTGTGAGAAGTGGAAGCTCATTATCCGACAGTGCTCAAAGCTTTCAGAGTTTCCCAGTCTAACAGCGGCCAGTGTCACTGTCTCCATTCCTATTGTTTCAAAGTGTGAGTGTCAGAGTGCACCCTACAAATGTCAAAATTTGAATATTTCTCTGTGTTTTAAAGAGGGACACATAGATGTAACACAGATATTCTTGTGCAGATAGAGTATAGAATGCTTTCATAGTACTTTGTAATGCTATTTAGTCTGAGCACTGAACTCAAAGTCATTGTGGAAGACAGACCCCATAAAAACAAAAAGCAGGCTAAACCTGATCAAGCATCAGAGGTGGGAGTGGGTGGTCAGAGAAGCATCCATCTGATTCCTAGTTACATTTCCAATATTTGAAAAGTCTGCCTGAGGGAACCATATATTTTCCACAGGCTGCACTTTTATTGAAGGCATTTCACTTTGGGAATAGGCAAGGTTAGAGTCCTGGTGAGTATCAAGATTTAGCTGAAAAACAACAGCGGATGCAGAAACTCACAGTGACCACCTGAAGTCTGCATCCTCACAGGCTTTTCAGTCACTAAATGATCTGAAGGGTCATTTTGAGTTATTTAAGAGTACAGTACAGTCCATGTACCTTTGAACAGAGTCAGCTCACTGTGCAGCAGTAGAAGCTGTTGCATGTGACAAGCAGCTTTGTGATGATCGTGATATTAAACAAACAGGTCAGCATTATGGGAAACTTGCGTATTTGCTTTTGCTTACAACCCTGACCCTAAGAAACAGGAGTTGACGTGTATCATCTCTCTGTCTGTTTGTCTTATGGCAATAAAGTCCACCTGCCAGCATCTCTTCATCTCTATTCATCAGTCTGTTTGCTGCCTCTTAGGAGTAGCAGTCTAAGCAGCCTCTCTCTCTCTCTCTCTGCTAACATCCTCCAGCTCATCTGGGTGGGGGGGACACAAAGGTGTTCCCAAGCCAGCCGAGAGCATGTCCTAGGTGTGCCCTCGCCTAGGAGGCGTCCAAGATGCCAAACGACCTCGACTGGCTCCATTTAATAATGAGAAGTACCGGCTCTACTCCAAATCTTTGCCGAATGACTGAGCTCCTTACCTTATTTCTAAGGGAGAACTCAGCCGCCCTTTAAAGCCAATTACTCGAACTCATTCTTTTGGTCACTACCCAGAGCTCGTAGCCATAGGTGAGGGTGTGAACATAGCTCAACCAGTAAATCGACAGCGTCGCTGTTTTCACCACGAGCGACTGCTACAGCGCCCGCATCACTGCTGGCACCACACCAGTCCGTCTGTCAATCTCCCGCTCCACCCTCCCCTCGCTTGGGAACAACTCCTCCGCTTGGGGCACCAATTCGTCCAGACCCAGAGTGGGCACTCCACCTTTATCTGGCGTCACACTTGGAGGTGCTAATTCTCATTCCCACTGTCCTCACAAGTGACCTCGAACCGTTCCGCTGCGAGTTTCACGCCACCTTCTCATGAAGGCAACATAGCCAGATAGTCCACAAAACACAGAGATGAGATCCTGAGCCCACAAACGCAGAGACGCTCCGCAACCTGGCTGCGCCTAGAAATTCTGTCCATAGAAAATCAAAATCCCTTCATCTTACTAATTAAAAAGTAAAAGAAAACAAACTACAAGCATTGGTATTTGTGATTTTAAGAAAAAGTTTTTATGGGATTGATGTGTTAGACTTTTAAGTGTGTTCAGTGACTTCGCTCAGCTGGATGCCTGCCAAGCCCTTATAAGAAGAGCAAAACTGTCCATGTTTGTGCTCGGTTGGTTGTGTCCTGTAAATAGTTTTTCATAATAGTGGTGTTTGGCCAGAGTCCTTTTCTGGCTGCAGGGGATTTTTAATGAATTCTTTTTTTTATTTTTTACTGCAGCACCGCTAGTGACCACAGGGAAAAATGAACAGCAAGACTAAGGTGTGGTTCTGTGTGCAGCTCTGCTAATGTGTGTCTCCAGAAGTTCCACACGGTGCTAATCTAAGTTAATTGGCTCCCTTGTTGTAGCTTCACATGAAAGTGGATTGGATCTTTTTTGTCTAACCCAGCGCGGCACGTCCGGTCTGATAGCAATCCCTTTGATAGAAGGGGGAAAAAACCCAGACAAATGTGTCATTTCGCATCATCGTGTGGACTTGGCAGTTATCCAAGAGTGAATAAAAAGTGAATGCACGCTAGTTTAGGTCACTCCCTTTGACATCATTAAGTCAGTGTTAATCGTGCACCCATCTGTCCTGTGGTAATTATCCGTCTTGATCTCATGTCGCTGGCTGGTGGCATTATTAACCAATGACGTAGGAGGACCGGAGTTTCCTCTCCTAACTGGATTCATCAGCTTTTTTCTTTTTCTCTTTCATGTGGCACGTGAGGCTCACCTGATGTGTAAAAAAAATACCTGGCGAATCCTTCTTTTCTTTCACCAGAAAACCCGATATAGCTCGCATCCATCCGTCAGTTTTTTTTTAAAAGCTTACCGCAGTTGGCTTTGGGTAAAAAGAAGCGGTGTGCCACCCCGGTCAGGCCACCACTCCATCACTGTGTATAAAACTTGTTTTATAAAGCAGCAATTCTCTCTGCATCCCAGTTTTTTTGTTTTAAACCAGTTTTCCAAATACAGTACCAGGGACTTGTTGTAAGGTTTCAAGTGTGAAATTTCTGGGCCTAGGGACTGAAAACTATCAGAAATACGTTGACAAACTACTTCCTGGCCTTGATTGTATTTAGTTTTTGACATTTATTTGTCAAAGAAATTGCCTGGAAACAGATTTATATTGGCTCCACTCTCCCAGGGTCACATTTGTGTGTAGCTGGAGGGCTCCACACATTCGAACGCTCCATGTTGTAACCTTCGAATAAATCACATTCTTCTCTGTTTTACACTGAGCTGCTTCTCAAAGGGAGCAAGGGGAATCAGAATGATGTTCAAGGGCGCTTCTTTATTTTTAATATGCAAAGCAGAACCTTTTAGAGACTTTCTTTACACATGTTACGTCCGGCTTTAACAACAGATAAGAAAATCATTTTTTTTCATAGGCATCGTGATCGTCATTGAGGTCACAGGAACAGGATATGCTGACATTTTCGAGTAATATAAATACTTTTAGTGACATCCTGACGTTCTCTGTGACATCACCGAGGAGTTGATATTTGTGTTTTTGACTGGAAATTGTTGGATTCTTTCACGGGTCTCTTTTGTAAGTACAGTGTCTTCCCCTGACACATAAACTCAAGTAAACCTCATTTGAACCGTAGCCAGAAGTGTCTTCTTCTAAGCTGACGTCACTGGATCTTAATCTCATACAGCACGTGAAGAGAGAGTCAGCCCTACGGCTCAAAGTGGCCCGAGTCCACGAGCCCTGCGTCATCTCACCTGAATGTTTACAGAGTCGCAATCCTTTCCAGGTGAGGGCAGGCATCACTTTCCTTTCACGGAGTTAGGAATTCGTGCCAAGACTGGATGGCTCTGACGCATTCGCTCCCTCTGCTGCAATCTGGAGGAACCCCGGAGACCAGATCAATGCCACCTTAAGCTCCTCTGGGGATAACAGGCAGCCTGTACAGCGGCTGGAGGGAGGCCTGAAGGGATGAGACGAGGGGAAGAAAGGGAGATGAGAAGGAGAAAGGGGATAAGGAGGAAGGGGTGTAGAGATAGACTGCGGTGGGTAAAAGTGAGCAGCAGGGTTTGAAGGTTGCCTGACAGAATCTTTTTGGAGATTCTTAGTCTGTCACTACTAAAACACATCCTTCTTATTCTGTTCGCTTTTCTAGTGTAAAGGTTAGAATTTCACACGATGATTCACAAGTTGCCTGCAGTTTGTTCGAGCCCTCACTCAGTAATGATATCAATTAAAAATGCATTTCTTTGCTTCATGAATTGGTGTTAACAAGAGAGCTTACAGAAAAAAGCAGGCATGAGTGTAAACATGTGAAATATTCAGATTTGTACATGTGAGCTTCTTCACGTTCCAGGTCAGTTCCAGTGTGGAAACAAGCGCTGCGAGAAGGAGGAAGGCCTCAAAAGCTGGGAGGTGAATTTTGCCTACGTTGAACACGGGGAGAAGAGAAACGCACTGGTCAAACTCAGTAAGGAAAAAAAGAAGAGAATTATCTCTTTATTTTATAGCCTCATTTTTTGGAAAAGGCGTGGCTGTGGCCCAGCAAATGGTCCCTATCTATGACCTTAGTCATAATGATCCCCCTTCAGGTTATTATACTGCTGAAAATAATTACTGTAGTTGGAGGAGTCAGTTAAGCAGGAAATAAAAGACTCTTTTAACAAGCTGGTCTTACAGGTCACGTCCAGGTTCTTTCTCCTCACAAGAAAAAATAAATCCCACTTTGTGCCAAATTAAAATTCATTCTTTAGACAGTCCCTATTGTTTAAACAGTAATGAAACGTGATTTGGCAACCCCAGTGCCTCAGCTTTACTGGACAAATATGATCCATAAGGATGATGATGCATTGGTTCATGAGCAGAGTTATTAGGAATCTTTTTTTGTGTTTTGGGAGAAAAACATGAGCTCCACCGGGTTCTTTCGTGCTTTCTTCTCTGTAGTTTATACACAGATGATTCATTTTTATCAACAGCATTCCCTTTGTATTAGAGGTGGGAATCACCATACAACTCGCGATACGATATTATCACAATACTTAACGCATGATACGATATTATTGCGATTTTTAAAAAAATATTTTGCGATATTTAAATTCTGCACATAAAGGTAAACTTTATCAATATTCATTTTATCTAATATCAAAGTCTCGCACTCAGTCTTTCTCTCATTTCAGTCAGTTTTATTGTTGACAAACTGAACGGTTTGTATTACAGTCTAGTCCAACTTAACTGAATGCAACCATCTGGTACAATTATAGCTATTCTGAACTATGCAATTTATGAAAACTATGCAGCCCCTTCAGCAACTGAAGAATTTGAAAGTAAATTTAAAAAAAATATAATTTTACATTAAATAAAAAAGTTTTAAACTTAATTAAAATTAAACATGTCTTAAATTAAAATAAGTAAACTGTCATGTTTATTGCTGCCAAAAAAAAAAGTTAAACACATTTGGACAGTGAAGGAATGTCAGGATTCTTGCTCAGAAAAAGGATCAACATGCTCTGAAGTCAACATGCTCTGACTCCAGAGCATGTTGACTTCAGAGAAAAAATTGTTTGTAACAAAATATCGATTTCTGCTGTCCCTGTATCGATACATTATTAGCAAACAAAATATCACGATACTACACAGTATCGATTTTTTTCCCCCACCCCTACTTTGTATGTGCGCAATACTGTTATATACTGCGGAGCAAAAATCTTGAGCCACCGCTATTTTCTTTATATGTAGCGAGGAAAATGGGTCCATAGATCTATTAAAAATGTGCAAAAAAGAGAGAGTTTGTACAGTTCTAACAAGCTTGAAAGTCAATATTTGGTGTGACCACCTTTATTCTTCAACACAACCTGAACTCTGTTGTGTTGAAGAATACTTAATGAACTCAACACAACAGTTCATTAAGTATTACTTAATGAACTCTCGTATTCGGGCTTTCTTCTCTTTAAGTAGTCTTCACGAATAGTACCCCAGGCTTCTTGAAGGACATTCAAGGCTCTTCTTCAGATGTTGGCTGCTTTTGTTCTGTTCTCTGTCCAGATCATCCCTTTCCTTTTGTCCAGTTTGATTGAATTTTTTTTTAAGGACACATTGCATAACATGCTGGGATATGCCAAGGTTTAAGCTAATAGCTTCCAGCAAAAATATTACTACTTAATGACTCTTAACATTTTTTTATTAGATAGCGATGGTGGAGACAGAGGAGGGAAGACACGCAGCAAAGGGCCACAGGTCAGATTCGAACCCAGGCTCAAGTTACTGCGTCTTGAACGGTGTTAGCTTTGATCAAATTGTGTCATTTTTGCTTTTTTTCATCAATTCGACTAAGGAAATGACAATTAGTTATGTGTTTTTGCGACGGGATACATATTTAACAATTTTAAATCTGTCCTTTGATAAAGCTGTGTGTCATGTATAGGTCCTAATATTGGTCCATCGGTTGGGTGAGGTGACTTTTCCCACATGGGAATTATTCAGAGTTCAGTGTTAAATTGCTTGAAAAAAAACAAACGTTCCTCTGGAAATGGAAGCTTCTTGGAAGCCAAATATAAAGAAATGAAGGGTGACTCAAGACTTTTGAAGACTCAGCACTGCATATGAATCAGGTTGAACATTTTCTAAGTGTACACCGGGGTGATGCTGCAGTTACTGTATCTTCTATAGAAGCATCATTTTCAACCACTAGTAGTTACAAAAAGTGTGAGCATTAACACAGAAGCACCCTGACACTGTCACTATAATAACAATCGCAGGAGTAACAGTGGATCTATTTTTAGAGCCGCTACAATAGATGTGAATATGTCATGTTGTTTCTGTTCTAGGACTTTGCCCTGAATGTTCTTTCAAACTCAACTACCATCACAAGTAAGCCGACTTTCACTTCGCCTTTTACATGAACATGTAGCTCTGTTTGCCCGTGAAGACTGATTTCTGAGAGTGCGCTCGTCTGCTAAAAGTAGGCCAGGTCACCATGGACAGTCAGCACGTGTTGTTTTGTTGCTTGCAGAGGTTTAGAATTCAAAACATGATTCATATCTCCTGTCTGACCTTACCAGAGTGTCATGATTTTATCACAGTTTTTTGAATCTGGAAGCAGCTGTGTGCATTATAGCGTCGCTTTAGCCGCTGAAGGATGGCTGGAAGTCTTGTATTAGATGTTTCCATTAAAGCCGCAGTTTACTCGTGTTTTGGATGTGCCATTCAACCCACACGAAGGGTTTCACGTAATAACATTTGAAACAGTGACTTGGCTGACGGTTTGGTCAATTTGTGATTCTGTTCAGGAGGAAGGAGGTGAAAGCAAAACCAAAGACTGAAATGCTCTTGGATCAGAACCAGAAGCCAGCGAAAGCAAAAGCAAAGAAGAAAAAGAGATCGTCGTCACATTCGAAGAAGCACAAACACAAGAAGCACCGAGGTAAAACTCCTCTGCTCTTCTTTCTAAATAAACGTTCCTTTAGAACAGTAATAGGATGAAAAAAATACCCTTGGGAGCAACCTTGTTTGCATTATGTTCTTCGAAATTATGTAATACCAACTTTTCTTTTGTGTTTGACATTTAGTTTTTTTTGTTGTTGCCATAATTTCCATTTGATCTCATCTTATTTTATTACAAGAGCTCCAAGCTTTAAAACTGCCATTATTTGTTCTGTTTTTTCCTCTTTCACTAAATTGTTTGTGCAGCAAAAACATTCATAACTAAAAACATACAGTTTATCCTCCCCCACCACATTAAACTGGAAGTACTGCACCCATAGGTGGTGCTGTAGGAGTCAGGTTTATGTTTTTAGCAATTATGCAAAATGTGTCGCCAGCAGGGAAGTTGCATGCAGAGTGCCCTCTGGTGGACAGAATGTGCAATGTTAGCGCTCATAACACAGTTGAAGGGTGTCTCTCCACTGTGGGGCCAACAGTGTGGCAAGTCATGCACGTAGTATTTTTAAAGTGTTCATTAAGCTCAGCAAAGGCCGGTAGCTGTGACTCTGATCGTTGCCTCTCTGTGTTTCTCTATAGATCGCTCCACCTCTTCCAGCAGCTCAGAGGAATTGCAAAACTCGGATAAAGGTAATGTCACGATGGCCTGATGCACACAGACCCACAAACGCATTTTTAAAAAGATATAGGGATGCACAGATCCCTAAACCTTTAGGTGAAATTTGCCATTTTGCCATTATGATAGGTCACCTATCTTACATATCTTTTAATTTTTTCCAAATTTTCAAATTTCAAATAGCTCTTCAATGTTGGAATCTGAGTTTATGATCTCCTTCATCTGAGCGCTGAACTGAAACTCTCCTCCAAACTTCTGCAGTGAAAGCACCCTGACACTCCCATAATTCCTGTAGTTAATGTTGCAACAGATAGCAGATCCGTGTTTTTCTCAGCATGCTTTTTGTCTCCGTTCTTTCTTTCTTTTTTCTTTTTCTTGTTTGTTTTTTTAACTTTACTGGAAACAGCATGAAGTGAGGTATGACTTTGCCCTCTTGTCCCTGTTCTGTTTGTTCAGCCAAGGTCTGGCTGGATAAATGTGTTGGTAGGTGGAGGTGTACACTCTGAGGTTATGTCACTGAGTTCCACATGCAGGTCCATACACAAAAACTCTTATGCTTTCTTTCTGCGTCACACATGTTCAAAGCAATTGTATAAGGTTGGAGAAGATTAAATTTACACGGTATTTAGTGTAATGTATAAGCAGCACTTTCAAAGAGGGGGGAGAGATTTTTAATATCAGGGAAGCACTTTGTGCCCTAGAAACTTTATATTAATGCCAGGGAAAATGAATGGAAAAATATGCTGCTTTGGCCCAGTATAGCATCACATAATTAGTGGCTTATGCTCATAACATATTTGTCTACTACAACCTGCCAAAACTTGTTTCTGAATAAATTTGTGAAGGAGGAAATAGGCCACGTTCTTGAAGAAGAACTATTTTTTTTCTGCAGGGTTTAGAGTTTACTTCCTAAACATTCACTGGTTGATCAGAGGCTATATGAGTGACAAATTAAAGGAAAACATCAACTCTTTATATTTATATTAATAAAGGGTTTCAGTGGGTGTGTTATGCGCATGATGGAGGTGATTTGGGTCAAAACACTCCATCCACTCCTCTAACTGAGGTCTTTCTCTATTTAAAGACCTAAAGAGGTGATCGTGGCTTAAGAGTTGGGAGTTCGCCTTGTAATCGGAAGGTTGCCGGTTCGAGCCCCGGCTCGGACAGTCTCGGTCGTTGTGTCCTTGGGCAAGACACTTCACCCGTTGCCTACTGGTGGTCAGAGGGCCCGGTGGCACCAGTGTCCAAAGGTGCAAAGGTTACCGGTTGACCCAGTTTTTCTTTGCTGTGAGTGCGACTGACTGCTCTCTGAAACTCTCCTACTAGACTCTGACGCTGGGGATGAGCCAGAGGACCAATCAGAAGGCGACCACTGGCGAGGACCTGCCCCTGCAGTGGAGGAAAAGTCGAGGTGAGGTTAACAGTTAGTGCTCGTTTTAAGCTTCCCGTTTGTCACAGTTACATGGGTTACTGCTGTCTATATAGCACTATGAGAGCTGCTTGCACACACTGCGTAAAGCTGCTCACAAAATCTTGAACACGTTTATGTCAACTTCCACCGAGCTTTGATAGGATAATGATGGTAATGCTTCTGAGCCATTTCACAGGCAGCAAATGGCTTATTACTCGAAATATTGGCTGTGCTAGTTTGGGTTTTATAATCCGTGTAATGAATATTATTGATGTTATTATAAAATAACGTCAGGGAGAACATAAAGACCTGCCTCTTACAAATCTGACATTCGTATAGATTGGGTTCTACTTTCAGTCAAGAAAGCGATAGTGAGTAACTTAAGTGCATTTCAGGTCTGTTTGCTTTGTTTAAAAAAATGTTCAGTCTCTCTTGCTTCTGCCCCTCACTGCGTATTTGTTTGTGTTCTGGATCAGTGTTGTCAACATCATTTTATGCTGTATAGAGAACTGACACTGACCGAGTTATGCTGGGGTCCCCCCATAAGAAGCATCTAACAGTTTGTGTCAGTATCATGCATGACAGGAACTTACATTTCTGTGTTTTGCTTGTTGTGTCTCTTCAGGGAGGAAGAGTTTGATGAGTACTTTGAAGACATGTTTCTTTGAATCCGCTGGAATCAGTGACTTCCCTGCTGCGACTACACTTCTGTGTCTTCTGAATACTTAAAGGTGTTCTGTTTGAGTCTTGACTGTATGTAGGTTTATTTCACTGCGAGTTCCATTACTGCCAATGAAATAAACATCGTGTTTACATGGCCTGTCCCTGTCACCTTCTCTTTATATCTGTTTTTGTTTTTAATGTTGCAAATTTTACCATTTAATGTCCCTTTTTACGACCCAGCACATACAGGAAATGCTCTTTTTCTTTCCAGCCGTGGAGCTTGCCCCTTGCTTATAATGCAAAACTTAATTAAGTCTTAATTCAATAACCTTGTCCCCAAGTCCCATTTGCAACTAAACCTGCATATATGATTGTTTTGTGAAGTGTTGCATAAGAGTCAAACCTTCTGCTCTTTAAAAAAAAAAAGGATTATCTTTAACTGCAGAGGGGAACTACATGTTGCTGGGGATTAAAGACCTTGGCTTAAATAAAGACAATTACCACATACTGCTCTGTCTGTGTCCTTTTTTACTTTCTGCTTTCTCGGGAGCACTCTTTCACTGTGTGATTCATGGCAATGTAAGCTAACAGGTAGTTAAGTACAGTCCACTGAGCAATAACAGCTTGTTTTGGAGTTTAGGCAGGATGCACCTTTTCAGCTGATCAATTGTGCTGTCAAAGTCCGTTTTCTTGGATATGTTGCTTATGTTTTTCCCTCGTGATTTAGAAGTTGAAAAGTAGCACCAATTTTTCGCTCTCATTGAAGAACCCAGAAAAAGTGCAGTCTGTATTCAAGTCCAAGTTTCCACAAAATAGATTCTCCTCAAACTAGATATTGGTTACTTGTGTCTTAACATCAGCTGAATCTCAGCCATCCGAGTTATAATAAGACACTAACTTTTTATTCCAGTAGAGGTGGACTGTGAAGAGAGTTGCACTCGCCGACCTCTAAACTCTCCGGGGATCGAAGGGTCACGTTGGCGCAGAAGCGTTCGGCGAAATGATAAATTACTGCTCTGTGTTTCATGTCACATATTTCACATTGTCAGTGGAGGCCTCAGCAGCATCCTGTCCTCTCTATGCAACGCACACGCTGGATTGCACTGCTGCAGCCGCTCTTAATTGTGTTATTTTCCTACACTTCAATGTGCAATTTCCAGCTTTCTCCAGGCGGAATTTGCACACAGCAGGTCACAGGCACAACGCTGAGCAGAAAAGTGAGATGGTACTGAATCGGGCAGGGATCACAACCAATCCACTGATCCTCTTTCCCCAATGGCTCATCCAGCTTTGGAGCCTCTAAGATCCCCCGGTGATATATGGCTTTCCGACGAGCACTGTCGCAGCTAAGCCCAGAGGATCTCAGGTTCACTCTCTGCCTGTGTTTAACTTTAATCGGCATAACTCAACTTGCGAAGAAGAGAGAAAACGTCGCCTCTGCACGTGCTGTCCTATTTTCAAGCCCAAAAAAGAGATGCTCTTTACTCTTTTGCATCCATAATATCCTTTATTTGCTTACACATATTACATCTCATGACTCATACAGAGGTCATTTCATACATCAAATGATAGAGCTCTAATGTCTGAATGACAGTTGATGGATTAAGTAGAAAGTATATAGTGCTTTTTTGTGTCACACAAATGATCCAAAAGAAAAGCCAAGGGGCTGTTTTTTTTTTTTTTTTTTTACATAACTGGAGACAGAACTGATGGTGTAAGATTTCATATAAAATGTGTGCAGCAAGATAAGATTATGAAATCACTGAAACATATCTCTCACATTTCGTAAATGTTTGTTTTTTTGCACAGTTTTGGATCCAGGGATTACAACGGCTCCTCGCTTCACCTCAAGCAGCAGACAAGGTAGTTTCCAGGTACTCCCAAAGCCCTTCTGATAGGATCAAGTGCCTCTGATTGATGCCCCATTGATTAGAGGAGACATTGCGTAACAGGGAGATGAAAGCCACAGCCGCAGTGCTAACAAGAAAGTGCACTCTGCTTGCACTGTAAACTCTTACGTTTTCAGCCCAGATCGGTTCAATTTGGTTTTACGTGGGTGGCATAGATTTACACTGAGTTGAGCAGTTATTGCCTTATTTGTCTCACGGTTACATCAATGAAGAAAGGAGACGACTTTGGCCTGTACCACCGTACAATCAATGATGCTCTAGCTGCATCTTCACAAAAACAAGTCTCTGCACATATATATGATAAGCCTTTTTTTTTTACCTCCTCAGTAAGACTGTTATTTAAAGCTGTGTGGATCGCAAACACTGGCAGGCAATCAAATCCTCTTACAGAAGAGGTAGATCTACTGCAACGCTCGCCTGCTTACAAGAAGCAAGAGTTGCCTTTACAACCTTCAATAAGTTTATACAATTTACATTTTACAATTCCTATGCCATAAACTATAAACATGTGAAATCATTCACATTTAAAAAGACTTTTAAATGGAATCGATAAGAAATTGTAAGTTCAATCTTAATACCCGTGTAGTAAAATTGTGTCTTTTCCCAGTTCAGCGCAGCTCAGAGGAATTCATCAAAGCTGACGATAAAGTTCAAAACACAGACTCGACGTCTGGATGTGATTCTAGTGATAATTTGTCCTCTTTCAAAGCTCCCCTCCATCCTCCTTCCAAGACAGTCCAAGTACAAAATACTCAAATAATCAAAAAAAAATATAAGTATATATAGATATAGTTGCATATTAAAATACAAACACCTTCACACAGCTTCTTAGTGCCTTTTGAGGTAAGAGACATCGGTCTTTATTTCAAGACAGTGCGTTTCTCACTATTACATGCATTCCTTGCTTTTCACCACTAAAGCATTAACAGATCCCTCAGATTGCAGCTTTCCTACTCTTAATGTGAAGGAATTCATTTCACACATTCCCTTTAGCCCCTTTCCTCAGGTCCGTAGCCATGACGTTACATTACCCTCACTTTATCACGTCTGCCACTGTCAAAATAGCAGCAGCTAAGTGCGTTGTGCGACCTACAGTATTAAAATATACTGCGTGTTAACTGACTGCCAACAGGAGCGCTCTCTGAATTGTCTACTGCAGCACTGTACATGCTTTGGCATGTGTACACCCCACACACTGCACCCTATCTGAACTACACATAACTAGTTTTTCCTTCCTGAATATTTAAGTTTATCCAGCCACACTTTTAAAACATGTCAGAATATTTTTGGTTAACGCTAAGGAATTTTTGCGACAGTATGATTTTTCTTTAAAAATGTCCACAGCATTGTTCAGCAGGAAGGAGAAGATTCAAACGTGTCTTTCAAAGTCGAACAGCTTCTCTTCCAGGTTTCACGGTGAAGTCTCTGACTCTTCCCTCCTTGAAGAAAAGGTTAGGTGGGTCTATTCCAAACTGCAGTGCAGACCAGACCTGGCAGGCTACACAGAACCAAACTAGACCATACAGGGCTGGACCGGACTACATGAATGAAACAGCGAATAACCAGAACTATAGCGGTGTAGGCGAGACCACACCGAGGAAAAAGCTTCGATGAGATGAGCTTTCAGACCAGGAAAGACTAGTGTTGTCTAGATTAGTCCTAAACAGACTGTATCAGTTCAGATCCAAGCACTGGTGGAACTTAACAGATGGTGCACGTCTTTGATTTCCCTCCTTCGCCGCCACCACCAGCTAAATATACAAAGAAGAAAAAAGAAAGATGAACTCTTCTGTCGAGCCAACAGATTAATGATCGCACAAAGATATTCTTACCTTTCTTGGCTTCCTCTTCTTCTAGTTTCTTCTTCTCATCCTCAATAGCCTTCATCTTCGCGTTGTATACTTCAGCCAGCTCGTTCCAGTGTGCCCTGTTATTGTTCAGGCCGTCAAACATAGGCTGGATCTCTTTGTGGAACCTTGAGAATTCCTGGGAAAAGAAAAACAAATGAAATGTAAGTATGTGTTACTTATGTTATATAATAACTGGAAGAATGCAGCTTTTTCCCCCCTCTTGCACTAATATGTTCTGCCTCTTACAGCACCGGCCTGCAAGGACAGCAGATTCATGGATGTAGCCTATGTGTTTATTCTAGTGTAAATACCATCTGGTGACAAATTAACAGCAACACTAATTACTTATACACGCTTTCCAGTGATGTAGAACTGGTGCCCAAACTTGAACCGAGAAAGAAATGGCTGGGCTTAAAGTCAGAACCAGAAAGCATGCTGGGTATTTGAAGGACGCCTGCTATAAATTTACTGATCAGGTACAGACAGAGTCCTTTGTTTCTTTGTGCCATGATTAGGAAAAATCCCAAAGGTGATCACTCAGAACATGCCTGTGTCTCTTCTCTGTGGACAAACAGACCCAAACCACACCAGCACGGTGTCCCCAAAGGTCCTGTAGTTTCTTTAAATTTCTTCACCTGTCGTGTAGCTGGCCTTCTGGGCTCAACAGGTAATCTCAATACATCCTGTTACACAACCTAAGATGGTTGATGCCGCTGCGCTGCTTTCTGTAAAGCTAATAATGACACTGCGTGTGAAATTGCCAGTTTGCAATCAGCACCAATGTTTTTGCTCCTGCGCTGTGCAGTGACGTTTTGGTGTATCGTTTTGGTGTTCAACTTTATCACCACAGAGTCCTCTCTGTTCTAATTATTATTTATGAAATATGGGAACACTTACACCTGGCTTTTCATCGAGCTGTTCAGGAGGGCTTGAAAATAAATATTATTGCCTTGGAAACACTGTAAAGGCTCCGAGTAAAATTAATGACTGTGCTAAGTTATTTTTGTTTGGCTCTGCCTTTCTTAAAGGCCCCTCACAGTAGGATTACACAGTTGCAGTAGTATTAGCGCTTGTTTAAAAATACAGATAAACTACTGCAACATAGACCAGACTTCCTTTCTTGTCTGTTTCACTACCAGCCTCCACTAGTCATCTTTTGGCACGGCGGCACAGTGTAAAAAAAAAGAAAAAGTTTTCACCTTGTACACAAATGAGCACACAAAGTCGATGAAACCACACTGCATCTTGGGGAGCTGTTCGGCACAGTTTCTGTCCATCATGGGCTGAGAGAGACAAGAGGAAGAGTTTTCAGGTGAAAGAGGGTCAAACAGTTGCTCTGTAATGCTAAAAAACAAACCAAAACGTGAACGGACAAGAAGAAAGCCACAGGAGGGGGTGCGGCTCTTACAATTGGTTGCTGGTCCAAAACACTTCTCTCCAAATCGCCCTGTTCCCAGAACTCAGCAGCCACCATCAGGGCCACCTGCAGACAAAACAGGGCGACAAACAGAACAAAGCGTGATGATGCAGGGAAATCAAAGGCACGCAGTGGCGGAAGTACAGCATGAGCGCCGTCGAGTTATTTTCAGTACTCTTCAAACTACACATGGGATTTCACCGGCTCAGGTCAGGCTGTCTTCTAGCAGCTATAAATATGGAACTTTTTTACTGATATCAAACAGAATAACAGAATAAATAGCTTATTTCTTCCCGTATTAGTGAGAGTTTTTATTTTCTTGTGAACTTCACCTGATATTTTGAAATCAGGCCATGTCAGCGCTGCAAAGGTCACCCACCTTGCTCTGTACCTCCCAGGGCTTGGTGATGGCTGACAAGTCACAACCTGTCATCATCATGGCCCTGAAGGTGTGAGACAAACACACAGTCAGAGGGACAAAGAAAAAAAAAACAGGACGTGCAACACGCTGATGATTTGCCGTGGCCTGCTGTCTCAGAAATCTCCTCATCTTTCTAAAATCAACTTGACAGACTTTTCTCAGCACGTTCAATCAGTTTACATACATGACGATTTCCTTCCTGATGGGGTTGTTGGAAACAAAAGCCGTGGCCTCTTTTTCGTCTGTCATTGGCTCCGTGGCATTCACGATGTTTTGGAACATGGTTCTCTTTCTGTGTGGAGAGAAACAGGTCACATCAACTGGGTTGCTTTTTTACAGCTTTTGCGATCACGTCTTCGACTAGCCGTTGTTTTACGTCTCGCATTAACTGTGGCTGCAAAACGGCCGATCTGCAGCAAACCTACTTGAAGTAAAGCGCCAGATCTGTGGCGATGATGCAGACGTCGAACAAGTGCTGCACATTCTCAAACTGACGTTTCTGGAGGTTGCAGAAGATGTTCAAGCTCTGCGGGAGATCATAAATAGTGATCAAACGCGTGTGTTTTTCCTTTTTAAATATCACAACTGAAATTACTGGACAAGAAAAAATGTCGTACCTCCTCCCCCATTAGAGTCTTGCTGTACTCCAAATGGTGTCTCTCCATGATGGAGGAGCCATGAAGTCTGGCCAGAGGAGATGCACTCCTACAGGGGGAAAAAAGAGACAGTTTAGACACTGGTCCATATATTGCCAAACACGATCATAAAAGAGTCGGTTTGACTTGCTTTGTCTGGTAGAGGTTGTTGGTTCCTCTATGGTCGATATCATGGCAGAAAGCAGCGGCCACCATGGCAAAGGCATCGAGATCAGTGTAGTATTTCCTTAGCTTTCCTGTCTGTAGTAGAAGAAAGAGTCAAATAAGAGCTTAGAAAAGTTTAAAAGGCTTGTGCTTAATCTATGTAGCAAGAACTGGATGTTGTGCAGGCCTTACCTGCAGCAGGCAGAACATAGTGTGGCCTACGTTGAAACCGTGCCTCCAGTTGTGGTAGGTAATGGCACGATAACCCTTCCTCACGGTGTACATCCACCTGGTCAGTGTCTGAGGGGGAAAGGGAGGGTTCGGATTTAAAAACAAAGCAAAAAGGAGAGGAAATTGTATAGCTGGTGCACTTTCTTTTCATGCCTAAGGAAAGCAACTCTTGCCCTACAGCACTACAGAGAATCACTCATATTTGTAACTGCAGTACAGCATGGCACGCTTCGACAGTCTAATTAAGGATCGCATCCACTTCTTTGTTCCCAGTGAAACAGAGCCATGGCAGCTTGCCTGTTGCCAAAAAAGATTCACAGATGATGCCACGAACATTCTGTGTCCCCAAGGCTCGTCTCTTCTCTCATTATTAATAAAATAGCAGCAGTTTTAAGTTCCAAAGGATTTGGAACATGATGATCATCTTTATGTTTGCATCAGAACTTTGCTTCGGGAGCATTTAAGGACAAGAACGCCACGTCGAGAAATGATAAAAGAACTGGGAGAGCAGTTCGAGCGCGTCTTGTTTGAACAGGTTTATCAAAGCAAGCGTCTGATTATAGGACTCACTTCTGCGGGAACTTTAAACTTCTCGACGACTCCGAGTTCGAAGAACATGCGAATGCCGGCTTTGATGAGGTCGAACTCGGTCACGGGGAAGTCGCTGAAGGAGAACAGGTACAGATTCTCGCCGTTGACGTTGTCTGCCACCGGGATGTTTGCCCTCTGAACAGAAACACATGACATGCGTGGCTTATTCCCTGAAATGCTTACAGTGTCTTTCTTGTGGACCAACTTTATTTTGGTTCAAACTAAATGAAACGATTGACTGATGAGCAGCTCACCAACAGTTTGTACATCTCTTTCTGGTCGCAGTCTTCAGGATCAGCATCAAACTTCTCCTTGGTGTTCTGGTTGTAAACGAGAGAACAAGCATTTCAGCTGACATTTACATTGCATGTTATGTTATACTTTCAGAGATTTCAGACAAGTACTCCCAGAAGTACCCTTGTAAACTCTTGTCAAATCTTCTCTTGCCAAGTGGATATATCATCCATTAGACCTCCTATCAGTTCCCTAACATCTGGTAATGTAGGACTGCTACTCAATAAGCTTTTCACAGTGCATTACCCTTTGACTACTTTAAATCCCTGCTTAAATTGCTTCTCGAACAAATGCTGAGAGGTCAGAGGTAAGTTTCGGGAAAGAAAAAGGCAAGGTGACGCTAACCAGAATGGACTGCAGCTCATCCGTGGTACATCTGGTCTGGTACATGAGCATCTCCTGGGCGATATCCTTCCTCCACTCCATACGGTTCAGCTTGTCATAGGTGTCACAGTTCAGCACTGACCAGCCGAGGAACTGTGTCAGGGCCTGGTGCAAACAACGAGATCAAGAAAGCATGAGAAAAACGAAGCAGGATCTACTGAGCTGTGACCCCGCATAACCCTGATTTACATCAAACTCCTGTAAAAACACTTTCCCTCGTGTAATATATGCGTAGTAATACAGCCAACATGCAAATTCATGCAGTTTTCTGCTACAGAGAAGGAGTGCTAAAGATTTACATACAAACAACAACATGACATTGTGTGTGAGGGTCACAGCGAGGGTGAGAGAGGACGCCAACCTCAGTGATCTGTTCGTCATGTTCATCGAACGGTTTGCCGTCTTTCCTGTTGAAGAACGTGGCGATGCCCACGATTTCTTCCTTCTTGTTGACGATGGGCAGCGACAGGACGTTTTTGATGACAAACCCCGTCTCGTCCACAGCCTCTTTCTGAAAGACACGGCGATGTGTTTTATACGTTTTATGTTTTTGTGTAATGTGCATTAACCATCCAAGCACAAAGAGAGGAAAAAGTCCCGCACCTGGAAAGTGAAGTAGTCGTCTGCAGCCACATTCATCATGTTGCAAATCTGCAAGCAGTCACAAAAAAATATTTTCACATGTATCAACAGTTTTAATCAATCTATCTTTGATTGTTGCATGTGGCCTTTAAAGTTTGCAGATTGTATTCCACATAAATGCACCGGTTATATGCACAACTGGTTTTTAATCAGACCGCATCAGTTGTTGATGGGTACACAGGTTACTTTCATTCTTTGCTCATTTTGGTAATTCAGCTAAAAAGAAAATGTACTTACAAAGCCATTCTCTGCCACATAGGTTGGTAGGCCGCTAGCCAAAGCCCAGTGATCGGCTGGGGGACCACTGCAAAAAGAAGCACACGCAGCAAAGTGAATTTGAGTTAGACACATATTAAACAGTGGGCACTCTTTCAAAGCAGACTTACTCATATACACCTTCTTGTTAGTCTTCAAATAACATTCATCAGACCCCCCCCCAGAATTACTTCTTATCTAAATAGAAGATTAATGTTGTGGGCAAGTGTGACTGCTTCATCTATTTTAAAATGTACTGACTACCTGCAATTTTGACCATTTTGTACATGGACTAGCTAGGACTTTTATTTTGAAAAATATAGCCTCTCAAATTTATAATGTTCTCAATTACAAGTCAAGGACACATACTCGCAAAAAAATTATTTGCTCCCATAAACATGAGGTAATAGTTTTGAGTAAAATGCAACTGAAATATAAAAATAAAATGTTTATTTCTTAAAATAATTCATTCTTGTGGTAAACTGACTCCAGTAAGTTTTATTTGACCAGATTCCAGTCGATTTAAAGTTGTAGTTTGCACTTATGTAACACAATTACCAGGACAATTCACATGTAATCAAATTGTTTATTAAAGTAATTGTACTCAATTTAATTAGTAGTTTGACTTGTTGTTAAATTACTAATTAAATTACAAATGAATATCATGATCCTAACGCACTGCTGTGCCAAGACGAGCTCTTTAAACTCTCTATAGGCTCCTCGTTAGTGACTTTATTTATTTTTTTATTCATTTTGGGTAATGTAGTGATGCCAGAGCTGACAGGCGGGAAGGAGAAGAAGTGATAAAGAGCAGAAAATTACTTACTTAAAGTCAGCGGTTTTGGGAAGTGCACTTTGGCTTTTATGTTGTATATTGAAATGAAATGTTTGAGTGCATTTGTATGTAGCCGGTGTTGCTCACGGTATGACTTTGATTTCTTCTTTGCCTTCCAGGAGGTAGTCAATGATCTTGTAAAAGTTGATTTCCTGTACAAAAAGCAAATGATCTTGATGATGATCTTTGCAAAAAAAAATGTAATTAGGTAAAAATGCCACATGGAAAAAGAGAGCTGATTTAATGAAGATATAAATGAAAGTCTTACCCTGCCGTCTGGTGTTTTGGGTCCTTTATAAGGTTCCACATCTCCAAGTTTCACCGGCCATTCATCATAAAATTCCTGGAGGAAAATAAAACCCAGGAAATGACTGCATCGGGTTATTTATGTGTGCAGCTACCTAACTGCATAACTGAATCAATTCTGCAAAACCAACCTTCTCTTTGGTCATGTCCAACAGACCCACTGAGTATCTTTCACACTGTAGATAGGTCCTTACGGTGTACAGTGCTTTGTGGAACTGTCTCTCAATGTCTGTCAACTCCTCAAACACTTTACTGGCTGACCAGAGCAGCACCTAAAGTCAGAAGTAAAAACGTGAATGCAGGAAAGCATGTGGGGGAAATGCTTGTTTTTGTTTTTTTCTTTAAATACAGATTTTAAAGGAGACAGAATCATCAGTGATTTTAGACTGAACACACGGCACAGTTGGGTTTACCTGACTTCTCCTGGATTCCACATTCCACATATAGGCTGTGTAGTGCTGCAGGGTGATGACTTGAGCAAAGTTCATGTACTTGTGGAAGAGCTAAGGACCAAATCAGATTAGACAGCAGGTTCAAAGCTGTGACACATGAGAACCTTTACTGCTACAGCGCAACTTCGCAACACGATTTGGCGTATAACGGTAACTGTGTAGGAATAATATGATAGAAAGCAGGTGAAATCTCATTTCACTTTGATCCTAAGTGCGTGGGGTTTTTTTTTTCTTAAATGCTGGAAATTACTTTTGTAAGGTGCAAGATTTTCATCTTAGGAGTTAAAGGCTTTGCCCTGCGCATCATCAACCAATTCTCTCCTTCTGAAAATCATCACTGTTACCAGACACTATCGCCAGACTCCCAAGAGTCTGTAAAAAACCACAATTTCCTTCTGACCCAGTTTAATCTTCCAGTAATTGTACCTCATTGTGAGCGTATGGCTTCAGAGGCAGTAGTGAATGGTCTCTGATGCAGACTACAGAGATAACAGAATCATACTTAAATCTTTATGCCTTACTTAAACGTTAGTGCTCGAAAGCAATCGCACCGAGTCACTCAGGTCTGATTGGCTCCCACTGACATAATTGAAGTGTTTTGCACCCCACTGGTAAGATGTAATTACGCCAATAACCTTTATTTAGCTGCACAGTTCAAACGGCTTGAGCGCAGGGTTTTGAAAGTAAAAGAAGAGCAACTATGCATGTGTTTA
Organism: Pundamilia nyererei; assembly: GCF_000239375.1. Classification (NCBI taxonomy): domain Eukaryota; kingdom Metazoa; phylum Chordata; class Actinopteri; order Cichliformes; family Cichlidae; genus Pundamilia; species Pundamilia nyererei. The sequence goes on from NW_005187597.1 coordinate 457,498, forward strand.
ACACAATTACTGCCAAATAAGATGCAGTTTAGACGTTAAGACAAAGAGGGCGTAATAATCGTTTGATGACACTCTAATAACATTATGTAATGCCACACGCTGAAAGCCATTAGGGACAAACCCATATATATATATATACACTTAAGCTTGTATCCTTACCGCCTCATCTTCTGGAGTGAAATGCTCTGCTCCTATTTTGTTTAGCGCCATGACGACTCCAAGGCACTCTTTTTCAGCCATCAGAGGGAAGGTCATCATGCATTTGGTCTTGTATCCAGTCTGTTTGTCCACGAAGTCAGAGAACTTTTTATTCTGAGGGGAGAGAAAAAGCAAATAACTTTCAGCACGTCTTATTAAACCAAACTATTTACTTGAAACTACAAAGGCCGTGAAATTTTCATATGTTCATCAACTACCAAAACCTTTCATTTTCAAACAAACAACTACATTACATTTTTATATAATTAGTAACTGTCTTCAGTTAGAAGATGAAAACAATCAGTGCTGCAGGCACATTTTTGCAGTAGATGCAGACACATGACAAATAATTCTGATATTTACCTGGTTTAGAAAAAACATGGCACGATGTGAAAAATATGTGAAAAATATAT
>NW_005187597.1:459121-460093 GCF_000239375.1 Pundamilia nyererei
GACAGAACAGGGCAGAGTGCGGCTAAGAGGCTGAAAGGATCAAAGTGGCGCTAATTAACGTGACGTCATGACATTAAACCTCCTGCTTTAAGCGTCCTTAGGCCGCAAATCCCAGCCTGATCATTTTATATTGGGCAATCCTTGCTATGTGAAGCTGGAGGGAGGAGAAACAGATTGTTGTCAGGTCAGATGTCAGACTGGGCATGGTGGAGAGGTAAAGAATAACAAAAGGGAGCTGTCACTGAAGAAACAGGGTGTCAGGCATTTTGGCGAGAAACTAAAGTCCACAGACCTTAGTTACCTTTAGGACAGGAAATAGCAACACAGGTGTTACCAATAATGCTAATTTATCCCCTGCGGTTCAATAGGACAGAAGATTCATTAACGTCTTAGTAAGATGCTGTTACCTGTATTTATCTGATTCGGTTAAAAGTAGCTGCCATGAAATTGGTTGATACTTGCATCCCTGCAGCTGTAGGGGGATTAAATAGCTGGCCAGCACCCCAACTAAAAATTTGCCCCCAAAATACGTGTTTTTTTGCCCTAATATTCATTTCTAGCTGTATATAAGAGTCACATCAGTGAGGATCCATCGTCTAGTGGTTTACACATTCAGCAAACAGGTGAAAGGTTGCTGGTTTGATTCCAGCCTGAGACACAAATCCCCTGTGGGGTTGTGTCAGGAAGGGCATCCGGCGTCCAACTCTGCCAAAACAAAACATGCAGAGCTGCATGCTGTGGTGACCCCGTGTGACAGCGAGCAGCTGAAAGTAGCTTTCTACGAGATACACAGCAGTATTCTATCACTTCCTCCACCAACCTACAGGCAAGCCATTCCCAAATTCAGTTTTATTTATATGGCACCAAATTACTACAACCGTCTCACCTCAAGGTGCTTTGAGATATAGACCCTATGATGATACAGAGACAACAAAAAACAGTCAGATCAAGTCACATCAAGAGTGCTGTGGC
>NW_005187597.1:461296-469592 GCF_000239375.1 Pundamilia nyererei
CGATTGTGTCCCTGGCCATAATCGTCTATTTAAAGCTCACAGTGTGTGGGCAGCCTACCTGCGCTCTAATGAAACCTTCGTGGAGGCATCAGTGCTGGAACTGGAAATTGGCCAATTAGCTGAACTTGGATGGGTACAAAACAACCATGGCTGGCTATTATTAACCGAACGCCACTGTCTGGTTAGCTGCTGGCAGGTCTTTGAGAAAAGGAGTGTCCCATTTTTTTTTCTACTTATTTATTTATTTTTTTGTTTCTGCTGTAAGGATTAAGGAGACAAGCCTATCAAAAGTGAGAACTACAAAAGGTGTGTGTGTGGGCGTGCGGATTTAGCAGGGTTTGTGGAAATAAATTAGACTAGTCAATTTCACAGCGGGAGGAGGTGGTTGGCTTCTAGTGTGTGGAGGAGGAAGGACAGGCAGACAGAAAATCAGCTATCAGATGGGTATTGTCTTGGTTGTGTATTCATATGTGTTTTCTACAAATATATAAAAAACATTTTTATTATATTTTGTGTGTTTTGAGTACTTTTCAGGATATGACACTATGGACAAAAGGACCAGTTATTTTGATCTCTCTGCAATTCCATTCATTCAGTAGTAGTTCAGTAGCTGAACATTTGATACCAACATAATTCAGGTCCTGTCGGAATGTATTTGCACATTTATTAGACGAAGCACTGTGAGATCAAACATGTCCAAACACAAATTTTCTAACCATTGCACTTTATCTGCCCACCAGCACGGACGGAAAGCAGCTAGCTAGTACAGGCCTCAGGTGCATAAGCATTATTAGGAATGGTTTCTTCCTGGATGCAAAGACACCAAATTTGTCAGTCTAATATACTTTTTCTTTCAAATATGCCCTCATTTTATTCATTATCCTTTCTTTTATTTCCTTTTTTGTAAGATTTTTTCACCTTTGATTAATAAGCACACACTACTCAGCTGTTTGTTTGTTACTTTTACATGATCCATGCATACTAGCAAACAGAAGGAGATGTTTTTATGTGCAGTGCATGCTACTGTAACAAATCTTTTTGATCTTTCTGATAGTAGTAGGATATCAATGAGGAGGTAAAGTTGTGTTTAAAGGAGTCATTCTTCGTGACATGGCAGTATGCATTGCCAGCGGATTATCATTTAAGCACATTTTTATCTATTAAAGCCATCCGTCTTTTTAGTCAGTTCAGGTTTGCATCTTGGCTGGAGCCTATCCCAGATGTCATAGGGTGAAAGGTGGTGTACACCTTTGACAAGTTGCCCATCTAAGGGCTAACACAGAGAGACAGAAAAGCACTCACACCTACAGCTAATTTATAATCACCAATTAACCCAACAGCATGTTTTGGACTGTGGGAGGAAGCTGGAGAACCTGGAGAGAACCCACACAGGTACAGAGAGAACACGCAAATGCCAAAAAGAAAGCCCACCTGGCAGCTCAATGGATTCACATCCAGGATCTTCTCAATGTTCTTCATCCATTGGTGCTAACCATGCCCTCTATTAAACATAAACCTATATTTAGAAAAGGATCGGCCATGGCAAATTATGCACACACCAGGCAGCTCAGCTGTCACACATGAAGTCACACTGTCAAAGTTAAATCAGTTTTGATTAACACCAGGTATCTTCAGGAGTCCTGAATTTGTCACAGCTTTTATTTTATTATTAGCTCATCTAGCCAAAGGACCCATGACCTTGTGGAATCCATTGTGTGTCAAGAGAACGAAACAGTATTAGTTTGAATTTAATCAAAATTACATACAAGGATCTTATACAGAGTCTTCAGCCAAATTGTGCCCAAAGTCCAGGTCATATTGTTATTTTACAGACACATTTTCACTCCTCAGACTATTGGCTTGTATGTTTATATGTGTCTATGTGCTATCTCCATACAATCTGGGGCATGGGTAACATTAGATTCTTGATGTTAATAAAATGTGGATACCATAACTGCATATCGTGATCATGGAGTGTTTTTACTACCACTTCTAAAGACCCTAATGATATCACACATAGATGATATTCTTAATGTAACACCAACTATTACCTTTTGTTAATGTCCACATATGGTAACATTACCAACAACAAATAAATCATAAACAGAATTTGTAGCAAAATCAGAATGATTTTATAAATAATGCAGACAGCTGATTTGTGTTGATAATTATTCATTCACTGTTTGACATCATTGTGTTTTTGGACCTTAAGCTTCACAGATGTGAACTTGTTTTACCTTGGTTACACAATGTGTCCTCTCCCCCCAACCCCCACGTGCACTATCCTTTATATATCCCAAAAGGTTGATTATGCACATCTGGACGTAGCGTTTTCAGTGGGAGAAATGTTTCGTCACTCATCCGAGTGACTTCTTCAGTCTCTGTGCTCAGTATCCTTTATATGCTTACATAGGTTCAAGGTTCAAGGTTCTTTATTTGTCACATGCATAGTTATACAAGTATAACACACGCTCCTCGGCATGTGCAAAAATGGGGGGGGGTAGAGGAAGAACATTGTATATATAGTATATACATTAGGTGAATGTGCAGTAGTAGCAGCAAGCAGGCGAATTCTGTACATATGTAAAAGAATAGAATAATAACAGAAAAGACAGCAATTAAAAAAAAGATACTATAAAATAATTATGAATGCCAGTAATTGGAACATAAGAAAGTTGTAAGCATTTTGCTAAATAGGTCGATTAATGATTAAAAACCACTGCACTTAATGGATCCTTGTGAATGATTGATCTGTTTGGATAAGATGAGATGAGATTTGCAAATTGCACTCCTAATCATTTAATCGTGATCAAATCTGTACAATGTATATCCAATACATCTTGACATTGTCAGTCCTACATTTTGGCCCTTAAGGGCACAGGTAGGGGTGGAATTTGATTGGATTATGTTACAAGGGGACATACTACTCTACCCAAATTCAATCGGCGCGTGTTCAGTGCTTTTGCCCTCTTCAAAGCTCCAAAGTTCAGATGGGGACTGTGGATGTAGCCATGAGGTGTTTTACTCAAGTTCCAATTTTATACAGGGATTTTTACTAACTTACTTTTCCATGAGAAAAAAGAAACTCGCTCTTACTTCAAGCACTACATTCCTATTCACCAGCACACAATAAATGTTTAACGCACAGACAAATCTGGCAGTGCAATGTATATAGGTTCTTGGCCAGCGTTCACAACTGTGAAATGTTACAGCACCTCTGGCCAAATTCCAGGAGCTATTATTTCTACTCAAGAGTGATTGCCCTGTTTTTCAGCTGGCCAGCTCTTTGGTTATGCAATCTGCAGATGTTTGGCTTCACTTTTGCTCTTCTTTATTCAGCCGAGCTCTCAGAAGACCGGTTTTACGATCTTAGTGAAAAACAACAGCATCGATGTATTTAAAAGAAAAAGCCCCAGCAGACGAAAAACAGACCTGTCTTAGAGAGTAGAGTAGGTATTTCTTTTTTATGCCAAAGTGTATTTTAACTGTGCAAACCTTTCAAAAAAACAAAATAATGCAAGCGTGAAACATTTGGGAAACATTGTTCATGCCTGATGGCGATCGAGCACGATCCACTTTCTTCAGCACAAGAACCGATCGATAAGCTTCTTTTGTGTTCAGCTATGATCGACAGCATTAAGCTCTGGATTTCATTGACATGGATTAATCCCAAAGGTTAAAATACATAAAGATCAGCTTCCATATATGTTGTGCTAACAGTTCCTATCATTATTGACCTCCGTTTGAAACTTCAGACTTTGCTTTTAGAAAAGACGTAATCACCTTTCTTTCGCATTGATTATTTTCTGCCGAGCGTGGACTCTGAGCTCCAGTTACACAAACACGGAGCTGGAAGATGAAAACAACTGATGCAATAACACAGATGCTGGTCAAAGCGTGTTTTATGATTTCTTTGGCAAATACAGAAAGAACCCTCCCCCCTCAAAAAAAGATATACATGTAGATCCGATCTTTCTGGTTCTACCAGTCATTGCATTGATAAAAATAGGAATCCTTTAGCAATAAGTGAAAAAACAGATATTGTGGTGGAGATTGGGAGGGGTGGTCCACCAAATGTGCAGAACACATAAATCAATAGGAGTGGGGTCTGCGGTTATGTAAATGTTTGTCCAATGGAAGGCAAACTCGCTGTGGGGAAAGCAGGGGCACTCTGGGTCTCCAGAAGTTATTATGTAATACTGGCCAGCTGTATTTAAGGCCAGTCCAGACTGAAAATCAGAGGATTTCTTTGGAGTCTTTGTGGTATCAAGGTACACACTCATATGGATTGTTTTTGGGGGGGTTTTGCTTTTACATTTTCAGTCAAATATTTAAAGATATATCATTTTTTCTGGTATTGGTTTTATTTTTTAAACACTATTGTAGCCCTGTGGAAGTACTTTTTGGAGTTTCATCACATTCTGCTCGTCTTGAGGACTTGCAGTGCAGTGTGCATGTCTGTATTTCTGTTGTTGTTCTCCATTATGCCTCCTTTTTTTCTCTAACTGTCTGTGGTCTGTGCCTTCTTTCTCTTCTTCTTTCCTCGGAGGTAGAATGCTTCGGTACGTTGTAGCCCTCTCTCTCCTGGCACTGTCCTGGGCACAGGACTGCCAGGTAGCCAACATCAACGTCATGCAGAATTTCGACAAAACTAGGGTGAGTTGAAAAATATTAACTATGTTGTTATTTAAAAAAAAATGTTTTACATAATTTCTGAGTAGTACTATTCCACCGTGATTTTTCTTTAATGTGTTCTTCTACTCGTAGTATGCAGGGACATGGTATGCTGTAGGGAAGAAGGATCCAGAAGGCCTGTTCTTGCTTGACAACGTCGTAGCCCAGATAAATATTGAAGAAGATGGCAAAATGACTGCCACCGCCCAAGGCAGAGTCATCATCCTCAAGTAGGCTCTGTTCTGTAGAGGCTTTTGTTTTGAACGTGTGCAATTTGCAATATGAGATTTTTTTTTGTCTCGCATTTTTTGTAATGGCTTATTCTCGCTGTTTGACCTCTAGCAACTGGGAGATGTGTGCCCACATGTTTGCCACATTCGAGGAGACTGCTGACCCTGCAAAGTTTAAGATGAAGTATTGGGGAGCTGCATCCTACTTGCAGACAGGAAGTAAGTTATGAAGTGAAAAGCACCTTTAACTTTCATGTTGATTCAATTTGTCTTTGTTCAGACTTTAAAAAGAAATCCTTTCAACAATGAACGACCAGACACTGTAATTGTTACTTGATAGTCACCACCAAGGGGGTTTTGACCTTAAGCCAACTGATAATATAACATAATTATCAACTGCTGCACTTAATTCGTGACCCCGGACACTGGAAAATGAATAGTGTTTTGTTGAGTTCAATTTTAACATCAGGGGGTATGACTATGTATTTACTGTGTTATTAAAGAAAAAGGAGGTTAAGTAATCATTTTAGACACGGGATGCAATCACTAAAACATCAGTATCCACCACTGGATCAAACAGCTGTATTATTAATATTACTTTAATGTTTTTTTAAGTGAAAAAATATACATATATATATTTTTTTCTGTTATTTTGGCTTCATACTTTCTTTGTTGTTTTTTGTTTTTCTCAGTATGTAAGTTGAAAATTTGTAAATGAATGGTTTTGCAAAAGTAACCTCTCCTCCACACTCTCCGTGCTCTTAGATGATGACCACTGGGTTATTGACACTGACTATGACAACTACGCAGTCCACTACTCCTGCAGACTAGTGGACGCTGATGGCACTTGCCTAGATGGGTACTCCTTCATATTCTCTCGTCACTCAACTGGCCTAAGGCCAGAAGACCAGCCAGTTGTCCTCCAGAAGAAGACAGACCTCTGTCTGTTGGGTAAATACAGACGGGTTGCACACACCGGTGAGTTGACTATGCTTTGATTCTTTGATCTGTGGCTTTTATCAGTCCGTCATTCAATAGGGTAAAAGACCAAGTGAATAATTGACTAAATTAAAAGGTGAAAATTCTTGTGGTCAGTGTCTGCCCGGCCTATATTGCCAATATTTTCAGAAATATAGGAAAATAAAATGCTCAGTACTAACGCATGCAGGAGATAAAGATGTTTAAGCTACCATATAGTTAATAATGCTACTTCTCTCCCTTGTGTTGCAGGCTTCTGTGAGAGTGGCACATCTCTTGACCCACAGTGACACTTTGCTGATCTTGGATTGAATCCCACTGCTTAGTCACCTCTTCTGTCTCCATCTCTATTATAAAAAAGCAGCACATCCTTCTTTAAAAATGAACCAGAACTGAACTATGAACAGCCACATTTATATAGCTGCAATCTCAAATTAAAAGGAAAGATGGTTGTTATTGTTCTCTTCCTATATTCCCTCATGAGTACCATTAAAACAAACAAACAAACAATCAGAATGACAGAATTATGCAATCAGCCAATCAGCTCTCTCTCAATGTGACAAACAATTATCTGTTAACCTGGATTTTTAGCAGTACTGCAGCTCTGGGTAAGAACCACTATGTTTATTATAAAGAAAACACTGGTTCAGTGTTCTAATGAATGCACAGTATCTTGTAGTCCTCGAGGAGATATTGTTTTTTAACTATACATACACAGATACACATTAGCTCATGTGCTATATATTTATAGGGTCATAAAAGAGCAGTTAAGTTGTTTCTTCTTCATATGACGTTTGCTTCTTGATCCAGTTTTTGAAATAAAACATTCATACCACTGTGGCTCACTTCATTCTTTATTGCCCTTTAAATATTTATCTACGTTCCTGGATCGCAAATAATGAATTCGTGTCGTTGCTTTTGGATTCTGTCAGACAAAACACATCAAAAGTACAGCCAAGTAGAACTTTTTGCTTTTTTAAATCTTTTATAATTGCGCTACAAGAAAACAAAGCAAAAGGGGAAAAACACAATGGTACAAATTAAGCTTCTAGCTATGGCTTCTTACATGTTTGTTAAGCAACTAGCATGGAAAAGTGGGAAAATATATTTATAATTTACACATACTGCACATTCTGATCAGTGGTGAACATCAGTTTATTTAATATGATTTTTGTGGAAAATAAGAAAATGATGCTACCATATTTCTTTTTTTTTTTTTTTAAATGGGTACGAATTGCTAAATTAGTAAGCATGGGGTGTGAACTTCTTTATGCTTCTGCAAGTGAAGTTGCCATAAAAAGAAATAACACAAGAATCCCTGCTTTAGCCGATAAGCTTTGTGAACACTGTACATGCAAAATAGCAACATGCTAGCTGACATTTGCATAGGTTAAAGTTTGCCTGGAAAACAACTGATCTTGTTGTATAGATTGATATGAACCCCTCCAAAATATCAACAACTAAATAAAAGAAAGAAAAACTAAACAGGGGAAGATGTGCTGGGAAGAGATTTACATCTTTATTGCACATTTTTTGTACAGTACAGTACAGATCATGGCAAAACTACTTTGGTGTACATGATTGAAATAAATCAGGTTTAAAACAAAAAAAACACAGGTAAACTTAATGATAAAAGTTGGACTCTTGGATCTTCTATGAGAGCTAGCCCAAATAAAAACAACCACATATAAGATGCACAGCAGTGTTCGTTTCATGTCAACTGGTCACACTGCCAAGGCTGCGAGAATAGACACCTTAACCTCTTTTCCCCCTACCGGGAGGACCTTTGGTAATCCCTGCCTTAAATAGTTTAGTACAAGGAATTAACTCATGCAATCTAATTCCAGCTTTAAATGGCCGCAGGCTTGAAAAGTCAAGGTGGAGATGGAAGTGAGCTTCACTTGAACAGGAAAGAATACAGGGACAACCACCCACATGTGACTAGATAAGCTCCCGACTGCTGTACATTTTAAGTCTGGTTCAGTTCAGGCAAATAAAAACTTGGTCATGGTCTGGGATACTTTACACAGCTGTTTACACGTTAAACAGAGAAATGCTTTAGCAATTGCACAAACATCACTGACATAACCGAAAACACATGGCTAATTAGGTAACATAACACTTTCACATAAAGCCAGGCAAAAAGAAACACGACTACTGCTGCCGATGATGATGGAGGGAAAAGAAGAGGAGTTTAGAAAGTGTGTGTTTAGCCGTTTCATCAGTGGAGTATATTAGACAGGCTTGTAAACTTTTATGCAAAATAACATAAACAATAGTCCCTCGATAGAAAGAAGGCCATTACAAAAGCAAAACATTGTCTGGTGATACACACTGAAGCAAAATAAAACTAAATCACTGAAAAGAGACAGTAGTTCACCAATTAAAAACAAAAACAAGAATAAATACTGTGA
>NW_005187597.1:469942-493963 GCF_000239375.1 Pundamilia nyererei
TTTTTAATGGACACCGTAGACCCCATCATTCTTGGAAAATAATGCACAATATGTCCCATGATTTCTTACATAAATGAATATTTTATACATTTATGTTAAATGATCATTAAGGAAGGCGGTATTTCTAACTTTGCGATAAAAGAACAGGATTGAATGCAAGTGGTCTCCAGTGACTTCAAGAAATATCTTATACTCTGTTATCAGTGCTATGTTTGTAGAGTCAGTGTCTAAAACTGCCTGTTCATTGTTTTATTTTACCTAGATTCAAAAACACAAATTTCCTGAATGAATCAGAAATCTTGTAGAGTGATCTTGTGTTTGTTTTTACCCCTTTGAGTAAGCGGAGGTCCGGACATGCACACTGAAAATCACTCATCTATGCTGATGTGTTAGCTTACGCAAAGCAGTAATCGATGTGAGTCAGCAGCTCCCTGTGACGACTGGTGGGATAAGGGGCCCGACACTTTGGGCACTCCAGGAAACTCTCGTCCAGGAGGTTGGTGACTTTAGATGGGGATGTAGGGCCAAGAGGGTTTTCAATAGTGAGACGCTCAAACTCGAGGCTATTATACGAGCTGGGCTCTGAAAAGCGAGCATTTGGCTGCTTCTGAAACACAAAACATGACAATACATTCATTTAGCAGAAGCCCTGGTGCTTTAATTGGATACAAAAATGGGCCTGAAGTCTTGCATGCCAGTGTTCAACAAGAGCCATCACATTTCTTCCCCATTATTAAAGTCTAACACTTACAGCAGATTCCAGCTTTGCAATCTGATCACGGGCCTTGCGAAGTTCCTTCAGCACCTTATGTAACTGGTGCTGCATGCTCTGACGATCAATTTTTTCATTCTCAAAGTCCTTGGCAGAGAGTTGGATCTTAGGAGGGGCAGAAATAAACGGGAAGTAGAGACAAGTGGGAACGGTTTGGATTGCAACTCTTAAAAAACACAGCTCAAAACTGTTACAACTCCACATCACATACTACCCAGAAGGGCCGTGCTGACAGAATTTCCACTCATAAGTGGGTGGTGAACATTAAGGTTGTGCAATCAGTAATTACTGATCTCAGTTTTTTTGACTTCTCACAGTTCCTAGTGATTATATATTTGTTTTAATAAATCCAACCACTCAATTACAAAACAAAGATTTCTATTAATAGGAACAATTTGGGTAACATGTAAACGCAGAGTGTTACCTGTTGCTCCAGTGCTGCGATTCTTCTCTGCTCTTCCTTCTGGCTCAGGACGGACTTCTGCAGCATATTTACCTGTGAAGCACATGATCAAGGCAAGGCAAACACACTTGTATAGCACCATTAAAGAGTAACACACATGCTATCATTCAGTGCTTTTCTTTTCAGATAACCCTGGAGCTGTATTTTATTTAAATATGCTGGTACATCTATTGTGCTCTTGCACTTTACTTATTAAATATAATTGCTAATGGATGAGGTCTTTCCATTTTATATGCAACCCTATAAATGCAGACTTTTTTTATGCATTACAAATGTTTTGAAAGAAAAACTTTGATAAATAAGTAAATATTACTGAATACTGACTAAAGGAGACAAGTCACTGAATGGGAATCTCACCTGCAACAGAAGCTCAGCAGATCTCTTCTTCTCCTCCTCCAATCTGATATCCATATTCTCCAGTTCCACCCTCATTCTGTCTGCACGCTCAGACGACACCTTTCTCTCCTCACAGACTGCATGTCTGGATGAATGGTTTATTTATTCCATAAAAGTATCAACCATATTCATATTTGTAGTACTTAGCAGCAGTTAAAGCCATTAACAGTCACTATGTGTGGATTCTTAAGGGCTCTTCAGTGTCACCCCTCTGTATTCAAGAACCTGGGCTTGTAAAGTACTTTGCATAAGTTGCTAAGCCAGTTGGAATCCATAAATAAACCAACCAACTGTTTATTCAAAGGAAGTGTCCCATTTAACTTTTAGTTTGGCCACATCCGCTTTAGTTAGGTGCTAGGACTTTCTTTACCTGTTGCTAAGTCGCTCTGCCTGAAGATCCATCTTGGCCTCCTCCAGCTCTTTGCACTTGTCTTTGTACTTCCTCAGTAAGGACGACAGCTCGCTGCACTTGTCGTCATACTTCCTCTGCAGTGCCAACATCTCCTCCTGAACCCTGGTGACCTGCTCCCGCTGAGAGTGCAGCTCAGCCTGAGCTTTCAAGGCCTACCAGGTGCAGACAAGCCAAATTGTAGGATATTTTATATATTCGTTCTTTAAAGGAACGCTTTAGCTCAATTACAAAGACATCTGAATTCAAGAAATGCTTAGTGAAACTAGCCCAGTTGCTTTCTTTTAAATAGATGTGAATTTCAGTGAATTTGCACATTGTTTGATAGATACTGAAAGTATTATCAGCATGAGCAGCACAAGCCACAACATGGAGAATATATAAAGAAAGGGGAGCAAGCTGGCAAAGTTGTTAATCAAAATGAGTAAATGGTGATTACATGAAATCTGTTTGGCATTTACCTGCTCCCGATGGACACCAAGCTCCTGTCTGGCTCTGGTAACCTGCTCTTTTTGGCTCTCCAGGTCTTTCTGCATCCCAGACACCAAGTGGTCATTTTGGCTTTTCAGCTGAGATTCCTTTTCTGGATCTGCCAAGTTGGCAGGAGCGGAGACAAGAAGTGTTAGTAAGCAAATGAAGAAACATTATTTGCAGTGAAAATGTTAGGATTATCTTTGTGAAAGCTGTATGGAAAGCTCAATCCTGACCGCTACTGGATTTGAACACATTTTTATTCTGACATTATTACCCATTAAATCATTTTCTAATTCAAAGCCTGTTGCTGCATTTTATTTAACTTAAAAAACAAAAAGTACATTCATTTTCCTGGCTTGCCCCTTTCACTTTCCATGCCACATGTGTCTCAAAAAAAGCTGCTTGTTAGGCCAAAAGAAAGTTTTCCATTTACTCTATGATTGTTGTGAATAATAAAGGAAAAGTGAGCAAAGCCAATTCAGTTCCCCCCCACACTTCCTACCCTCTGGACTGGCCTCTTGTTTGGTTTGTTGCTGCTTTGCCTGAGCCAGCTGCTGCTCCAGCTCTAAAGTACGGGCCAGGACAGACTGCACATAGGCCTCTCTCTGCTGGTCGTACACCAGCCACTGCTGGTTCTTCTCCAGAGCCTGGTAGGGAGAGAGGCACAGCCTACAATGACAAACTGCATCCTATACACTATATGTGAACTTTTCAGCTGCTCAAATTCATGAGCACATCATTCGGTAGCAGGATACACATGATACGGTTACAAATAGGTGAACATCATCTTGCTGGACTCACATCTTTCAGTTGATCTTGTATCATTACGAGGTCTGCAGCAGGTGCCTGTTCATTCTGAAAAGAGAAAACGTCTTTAGGTTCACTCGAGTTGGCATCAACACTTACATCTGATCTAGCCATCATAAAAATGTTAATACTTTCATTAAGAAAAGATTGGGTTTCATTTGTATTAGCAAATCCTAATGATAAAAGGTCTATCCAATATGCATCCGAGCTGTGGAGCTGCTGTCTGCACCTGTGCCTTCCTTTTACTATAACTGTATTTTAAAATTATAATTTTTAAATTATTTTTTTTAAAAAAGGGGCTCAATTCAAGGCAGCCAAAGCTCTCAGAAAACAAAGAGACCCTGTCATTCCTCCAGCAATACAAGAACCAAATCACGTGATGATTGTAGCTTGTTTGTCTGTCCTCTGGTTTTATAGTACTGCAGGTCAGCTGAGTTGTATGTGCTGCATTTGTGTTATTCAGTTTATCCAGCTTCAAGGGCAAATACTCACACACTAAAAACTTCAGGTTATACATGGTTGAGACAACAAAGGTGTAGCGGGTTTAGGTTTTTCCATCTTCTAAATGAGAATGAAAAGAAAAACACTATCGATAGTTATCAGCACAAGCACTGGTTTTAATAGACGATGAGAGACGAGGCTATCAAATCTGGTGCAAATTCTATTCATCGCTAGAGACACAGTCATCTCCCAATTCTGTCACCCTAACTCTGATGCCTACATGGCCGATCCCACCAGCAGATCCTATAAAACCTTCACAGAGATGTTGAAGTATGCATCTAAATGATCATCTCTGTGCTAAAGCTCTGTGAGGAACGTGATGGATTTGAATGTGCAGCCCATAAACTATGCCCACTAACAGCTTTTCCAAATTCAAGAAGAAGAGAAATAGGTGGCGTGGTCAGATTATATGTAGTAATTTAAAACCTGCTAAATGAAGTGGAGAGTATTGCTGTAAAAAAACAAAACAAAAACATAACCTTGAAGATATTAAGACATAAGATTAAAAAAAAAAAAAAAACCCAAAAAACCCATAAAGCTCTGCATGAAAAGACTACAAAGGCAACAAGTACCAACTACTCCTCCCACATATCAAGTAACTCAAGTATTGCACTGTAATGCTTTCCAGCCTTGGACTCAAGTTAGACTTGAAACAGTATAAAAACAATCTAAGAGCATTTACATTCAACCAGCATTACAACTCTTCTTGCGACCTTCATGAGTAACAAAAAAGGAAAAAAGAAGAAGAAATAAATAAGAAATCTCTGGGCTTCTTGTAAAAAAAGAAACAGAAAACTACTTTTGATTTTGAGTAATATTTGACCCACAATGGAGAGCAAGGAGATAAAAAAATAAATTTTGTGATAGTGCTGTTTTGTACATCACTGAATAATGTTTTCTGTGTGTGTGTGTGTGTGTGTGTGTGTGTGTGTGTAACGGATTATGATTAAAACGGCAGGAGTTTGATAAAATATACTGCGGGTGAACTCCATTTAAAACACAGGCTGAATTGATTTTTACATTTGTAGTACTAGGAGCAGGGCTTCAGCACCCCCATCTCTAGAAAGGTACTTTTGTCCATAAAGGGAGGTATGACATGACTGAGTCTTCCTCAAGTCCCTACTTGTGATTTTTGCCACCAAAGCCTCTTCAGAAGCCAAGAGGAATCCTGATGGGCAGCAGGACCAGCTGCACTCAAAGCATCAAAGGGCTACATTTAAGAGCCTACAGTGACAAGGGAAGTGGCACCTGCAGACCCACTGAAGGCTCTCACACTGCTGAATATGAATCATTTGATGCTTTAGTCAAAGTGCTATTTGAACAAAGATGCTATTTTGTCTTTCATGACACTATTGTAACGGCTGTGATGCTACCAGGGGTGTTAATAGTTGGCAAAGAAGGGAAAAACATTTTCATTATAAGCAACGTGTAATGTGAGACTTTCATTAAAACAAATTATTAAATCTGCTGCAGCTAATGTCAGATGATGAGGAATATAATTGGAGGTCACACAGTGCCACCTAATGGACAAATAAACAGCTGCACTTGGATTTTCAAACAAACTTCATCTCATGAAGTAGTTATTGAAGAAAAATAAATAAATAAAAGAAGAGAAAAAGCTCCTGGTGAAATGTGAGGGAAAAAAATGAAAATGAAAGTCTAAGGTGCATCAACCTCAGATCAAAACAAAAGCCTTATCATGAGCAAATATTACACATATTTTACTTTTAGTCAGCCTCCAGTTTTGTAACACAAGTCAAGCAACAGATAAAGCTGAATTTAATTTGACCAGATTGTTACAAAACAAAAGAAATAGCTCTACTGCATCAGCACTATAGATACAGAAGAAGGGAAAAAATAAATCAGAGGAGGATATTAGAATGGGAGGCAGAGGACAGAAAGCTGTTGCAGGATTTAATCCGAGACCAGGGGGAAAATTTGCTGTCAGAGGAAGGGATATAACTACTCAAGCAACTCTGTTCCTTTGCGATTTCTGCCAAAAAGAGGGTGCGACTTTTTCCTCAAGTTTTTCTCTTTTTCTTCACACTCAAATAAAATGATTTGTGCTAGCCCAGGCGTACTCATAAATGCAGTCACGGTAAAAAAGAAAGTGCATGTTGGGTTTTACAAATTAAGACAATTAAAAAAAAGTCAGGTTCTTGTCAAGTTCTACATTTTTAAAAAGCCTCAGATAAAAAAAAAAAAACAAGATGTGATTTACACCGTGTATTTTTTTTTAACAAAAAGGAAGCCAAACTGTAGAAACACTGTGTGGGAAAAACTGAATAGAACTTGCGATTGAGTAGCTTGTAAAACCACATTTAACAGCAAAAGATTGAAGTAATTGCTTTCTGCATAACTTTATCAGTCTCTTACATCATTGTATCTGAACTTTATGTGATTTCAACACACTGATTCCTTTCTTTCTTAGCTATTCTGTTGCAGATTTAGGCCAAGCTTTAACTGTCAGACAGATGGTCAATTCGATCAGTGCAAAGCGCCCAGGCTCTGTGACTACAAAACAAGCCCAAATCATCACTCCTCTATCACCATGCTTGACAGCTGATACGAGGAGTTGGTGCTGATACGTTTGGTTTTCACCAAATGTGGCGCTGTGCATTTGGTCTTGTCCCTCCAAAGTCTTGTTATTTGCTCAGATCTAATTTTGCAAAACTAAATTGTGGTTTTTTTTAACAGTTTCTCTGAGCATTGCAAAGACTTACCTTAGGTGACAGTGGTATGCACTTATCAGTGTAATAAAACAAATACCACTGTAGTAATAGATTAAAAAAACAACTAGAGTAGAGTACAGATTAGTAAGGCAACTGGCTGTTTGTAAAAGGAGACACTGACCCTGGCTAATAAAATCAGAGGTTATAATATCAACCTACCGCCACCTGAGTTTCCAGAGTCTGACATCGGGCAGAAACAGTGACCAGCTTGTTTTTCAGATTCTCCGTCTCCTGTGACAAACTCTGGAACAACGTGTCTCTCTGCTCTGCTTCTTTCCTCCGCTGCTCCAGCTGGGCTTGCAGCGACGCCACCACCTGAAATGCACACAAAACAACACGAAGCAAACAACAACTTGACTAGCCTCCAAAACAACCTGTAGCCAAAACAACACAATTCTCTTCAAGCAGGGATGGTTTGTGTTTTCCAGGCAATTATCCCCTTCACACAACTGACATAGCACAGCTGGCTGATCCACACAGCAGCTCCAATTTCTTTCTTTCTTTTATTGGTGCATTTCTTAATGAAGGTTAACAACCGCAAGGCAAATGTGATTAATGTCTGGGTTACATAAAATATTGATATTCTATTTGTCAGAGTGTGTCGTTTCCATGTTTCCAGCTAGCCCAAATTAAACTCCAACAAAACTTCAAAAATAGACAAGAGCAAAGTCTACAGCATAGCAGTAACTTGTTTTGAATGTTAATCCACGCAAAAAGACCCACTGCAGACAGATAGCTTATGAGTCAAGTGAACAGCTCATAACACCATGTGTTAGTATGCCGTTTCTGTTAGTCGTCAAAACTTCACTTTGCTGAGCTGCTGTCAAGATGAGATAGAAGCCATTTCCCCCCAACTGTTTTTGTGGCAGCTTACTGGAATTCTAGTACAGTTTTTTTCCTCTCTCTTTTTGACAGTTGTCTGCTGCTAGCAATACATATGCCACCAATACAATGCCACGAATGCAACATATCTTGAAAAGTCGAGTACTTTCAAAGATACAGCTGCAAGTCTATCTTGTCACTCTGAGCAGAAAAGTGTCCAACTATCTGACCACGTTCACAGAGGACTTCTTGATGGATAGAGCTATAAGAGTCGACTGTATATGTGATTTTTAACTGTGTATTTCTGTAGAGAGGTGTTGTGTGTACCTCTCCTCCTTTAGCTGACAGCTGCTGTCTCAGAGTTTCCAGCTCCTGCTCTTTCACCAGCAACTGCTGGTTGTTCCTCTCTCTCAAGGTCTCAAGGGAAAGAATCCTCTGAAACAACCAATATTATACACACACATAATATATATCTATCTATCTATCTATCTATCTATCTATCTATCTATCTATAAAAAACAAGGAAGTGCTACAGGTGCTTAATGTTACTGAGAAAGCCAAGATTTCCTTTTTACCTCCAGCAGCTTGCTTTTGTCCGCATCAGGCGGTTTGATGTGCCGTTTGGCCAGGTCATCAATCTTTTTTCTCAGGTGAACATTTTCTTTCTTGACTTTTTCCAGCTCTGCCTCAGCCTTGGAGCCAGAGCTGCTGGATTTGAAACCCAACTTGGCAACTATGGTCTCTTTGGCACTTTTAGATGTCATGGCTGCTTCTGTTGTTACTAAGTGCAGTGCTCTGGGAAGAAAAGTAAAGTGACTGTACTGGTGTTGAATCCACCAGAAGGTATGCAGTTTAATTTCAATCAAAGAATTTCATGCAAGCACTCCAAGTGAAGAGCAGCTCAAAACACACCCTCAGCTAAGAACACAGCGAAATGAAAAACAGAGACAGACGTGGAACTGACTATTAATAATACATTTTACAAAAGCAAATTGAGTCAAAATCGACACACCCGTCGTGCTTTCAATGAACATCAAAATTTCCTACATTTTTTCCCCCAAATTTCATTTATTGAAATAGGTGTAATTCCTCACATTTACCTTACATAGTGCCAGGAAAAGAAAATCCTTTCATGCTAATTAAACAAGAGAAAAATACAATAAAAACATGACAGCTGATTACACTACCAATTCTCGTGCGCATGTCAATGGTAGCTAGCAAACACAAATTAACGTAATATTATTTTTTCTGTCGTACATGTAGTGTTGAAAACAAACGCTATAGGCATGCACACACAACCAAAGAAAATATTTAATACTTACAAAGAGAACACGGAGTCGGAAATTATCCACTAAATATCGTCTGTTTTGTGGCGAGACCGTTTTAAAACGACACTTTCGTTTCCTGAAGTTTGAATTGGAGCGCGTTGACGTCACACCCATGACGTGCGCCGAGGTGCGCATGCTTATGTAGCCTTGGATATCCCGGATAGTGAAGTGTTGGGCGGTTCAACGGGGGGCAAAATAATCTCTGTAAAGGTAATTTGAAACGCTATTTATTTAATGTCATGCATTTACATACTAGAACCCTCAGAAGTCTAACCCGTTTGGAAGTAGAGTCATAGTTTATTTATTTAGCTTTTTAGCCAACGGCTCCTCGTTTCGTTAGCCCGGGCTGTCTGCTGCACTTTATCAAACGAACAGACAGATTAGCGCTAGTTTGGCTTGTTGAACCTGCATGTCAGAAACAACAGGCTCTTGCCTTTACAATATACGAAATATTTAAAGGCCATTTTATTGAAAGCTCAGAGACTTATCATTTCTCAGTAATTGATACTGAAGTAACATTGGAAATCTATTCGGATCAGATACTGTATATGAACAGTTATCTGAATACATCTGTTTTAAAACCTCCACTTCAATGGGTTTAAAATAAATGAGATTTAATTGACAATGAGGAATTTCAGCTTTAGGCCATTTAGCATTTCGGATTTAAAAACACTTTCCACTGGGTTTAACTAATGTTGTGGTGTGCAATAAAGAGCCATTTTTAAATTTATTATTATTATTATTATTGTTATTACTATTATTATTTTGCCTAATAACCATCAGTTAATCTGTGATTAATTTCATTCACAAGGCCTAGTTTGAGGGAATCCATCCATCTTTTTCTGGTTATCCAATTCAGGGTTCCAGGGGGGCTGCAGCCTACACCCGCTGTCATGGGGTGAAAACAGACCTTGGGCAGGTTTTTCTATCGCAGGGATAACACAGAGAGAACTAACTTAGAATCACTATTTAACCTAACATGCATGTCTTTAGACTTGGGGAGGAGTACCTGAGCAGAACCCATGCAAGCACAGGCAGAACATGCACTAGTAGATTCAAACGCTGGACCCTCTTGCTGTGAGGCGATGGTGCTAACCACCACTGCACAATCATGCTTAGCAGCTTAAAGAAATTTTGTGTGCAATTATTCTTGGTCTCAAACTGAGCAAGCTTTCTAATCTTAGTGCATCTTGAAGCATTGCCCTCAGCTTTACACTCCTGAAGCCATCTTGATTGTAGACTTGAGCAGTCATAACTCCTGGCGAGCATTAGACTGGCTAGATATGGTGAAGGCTTTTTCTTTTCCTTACCACAAAAATAATTCCGCAACTATGTATTTTCAGGTTTCTTTCTGAACTCTTCAAGGCCTTTGTGGTGCTACTGTTCATTTTATATTTTTATTTTTTAACTGTAATGATGCCCTTTAACGTCACTCGGGGCCACATACTGAAAGATCCCGTGAGCAGCTAATGCAAATTCAGCACTTGGAAGTCAACTCCTGACTTTTTGTTTCCTTAATCTATTTAGGAAATGGCAAAGAATCCCCGGACACCTGACCACGACTGTCTTTTGAGATTGTAAAAATCAGGGGAAAGTGTCTGTATTTTCCAAATAGATAACCCATTATTCAAACCCCTTGAATTATAGCTGGTCACATTTTGATTGCCTCATTTCAAGCCCATTGTGGTTGTGTACAGAGGTTGTGTACAGAAAAAAATATGCCACTGTACATATCACATATGGAGGCTACATTAATCACTTTATACAATTGCTTAATGTGTTTTCTTAAAAGCAGCAGATGTGAAGACAGGGAAGGAGAACTGAAGCTGGTGTATGTTTTATTTTTACCTTCAGGCTAATTTTGATTAAATTTAGAGAGTTAATACTATGCATGAGCTACAGTGAGCCTGTGTTTGAATAATAATACTACATAGAAACAGAGTTCAGTCTTGAGGGTTGTCACTTCTTAGTTTCTACAGAAACATGTAAACACAGCAACACAACCTTGGTGTTTTCACTGGTACTATTTTCAGTGTCTTATTGTGTTGTTTTAATTAGTCACTCCTTAGTATGTTTTTGTCGCTGGTATTATATTTTATCCAGCAGGAGCACATGACCCACTGTGTATATTTTTTTCTTTTTAAATAACCTTGTTTTAAACAGCAGCGAAAAACAGCACTCAATATTTCAGCTCATGCCTTCATCAGAGTAAACAAACGTAATGAGGAGTCGGTAAACATGAAATAATCAGCCTTGTCACTCATATCAAGCACCGATTCTTGCAGTCAGTTTCGCACACATGCTTTCTGATTCTTGCTGCATTTCATGTAAGATCAGAAGATTCTGTGAGAATCTGGCAAAATGTGTCCAATAAATTTCCACTATCTCTAAACTCTGTAACTCTTTAACACATATTTCATCAAGCCGATATGTGCACACCGATCACGAGCAAAAATCGGTTTATAAATGCGAATGTAATTATTAAGTCATCCAAAAAGACTTTGCTTTTCCAAAGTAATGCACCCAGATTGCCAATTTGCATTTGGGAATTTATTGTCAGCCAGGAAATAAATGTGTGTCTCTGTTCCAGAAAATGTGAAGTTGGGCTCGTTTTCTCTGCACTTTCTGTTCTGGGATCTAAAGTTTTACTTTTTGCCTTGTTTTGTTCTCCCACATACACGATCTACAACCACAGGGGTCTTTAAGCGTATAAATAACTCTACTAGTAGGGCAAGTAATGCACTTCCAAACAAAAAACAGTCCTGAATCGAATCTTTTTTATTCTTTATGCTCAAAATGTTTCTTCAGTGGGCTATTGTGGAAATGCGTCGGATCTTTTCAAACAAGATAAATCTAAAAAGCCCTTCAAGGTTTTCTTTGAATTTATTTGAAGTAAAGGGCAAATTCTTCAAAATTCAATATGGATTTGATCGAACAAAGGTGAAAACTTAAATACGCAGAGTATTTGTGCAAGTAAATACACAGCAATGGTTTTATTTGATATACTGCTAGCAGCCAATAAGGCTTCACTCTAAAAACAGTCAAATCATTTTACTAAGATAAGACCTTGTTGGACACTTGACCTTGCATCCTAACCAAAAACACAATTTTTATTAATCTGGAAAAAATGGTGAAGAGACAGCTGGGTTTTAAATTCCTTACAAGAAAACAGCTTGAAATCAATAGAGCTTTCTTATCAGTGGTCAAGTGTAGCTAGTGGTGGACAATTGTGAAGTCTACTGTTTATTTTCAACACAGCATGGATTTCATATGTGAGCACAAGTTGAACCAAAGTTGCACAACGTTAACTTTGACTTCATACAAGTGAACAGAAAATGTCTTCAGAAACAGATTATTGCGTTAATTCAGGCAAGCCACAAAACCCACCTCAGCACACAGTCAGTGGTGTCTACAGCTGCCTACACTGGAAGTGAATTGCTCATCATGCATTGCTTTGAGGCTGACAGCTGGTTGATTTGTGACATTTTGGGCTTTGGTTAGGAAGGTGACACTCTGACGTACTTACTACCGGGTCATATGTCAATTATGCTTTATATTTTATACTTTTACTACGTTTACTATGGTTTTTATGTTACTATGCTGCTTCTTGTTTTATTGCTGCTGGCCTCTGTGAGCTACCAAACAAATTTTGTTGTATAACTACAATTAGGGCTGTTCGATATAACGATATATATCGGATGACAATATGAAAACGTCTATCGTTTCATTTTAGGCTATCATTTGTTTCATGGTGTCGCAAAATAAACTGTTTACGGCAATATTTTTTCATCGCTTTGATGGTCACTGTAGTGGCTCTATTAATTTCTTAAAGTTCTCTCTTTCTCTTATATTTTATATAACCACACTACAGACGGACAAGCACCTGTTTTTATATGGTAACAGCATCGCGTGTTTTTGTTCCACATAAACCTTTCACAATAAAGCTCAAGATCCTTTTGAGACTTTTCAAAATAAACTGAATCACGTGAAAGAGCAGATTATTTACGGATGAGAAGTAAAAAAGAGCCGCCAGGTGCTAAAAAATAAACCTTAGACTCAAACGTTAGAACAGGCTTTTCCCCGCAGCACCCTGTATAATAAATATTCACAAAGAATACAGCGGCCTTTACAACTTATGTCTAAAAATGTATAGTTTCATGCATCGGTTAAAACCCTCGACTCCAGCTACATGATGAGCTGCCCGAGATTCACAGAATTTACAGAAAATGTTACATTTTTGTGATTTATATCGTTATCGGATGATAGAATTCTTATATCGGGATATGAGATTTTGGTCATATCGCACAGCCCTAACTACAATGACAATAAAGTTCCTTATCTTATCTTATAATTAAAGGTATTCTTTACTCCCACTGGTAATCCCTTCAGTTGCTTGTCAATCTATCATAGATCCTAACCATATCTGGTTGCCAGCGGGTATTTTACTCATGGTTGGCTCACTTCCACAGTGTGTTTTTTATCCTGTCTTCCTCACATTCAGCTGATCACAGGAGATGGCTGCTCCTCCCTGAGCCTGGTGCTACTGAGGGAGGAGCAGCCATCCTCCCTACTGGTAGTTCTTCCTTTCAACTGTCACCAAGTGCTTGCTTAAAAGTGGTTGTTTAATTTTGGGGATTTCTCTCTATTATTGTAGGGTCTTTACTGTACAATACTGTATGTTGTTGTAATTTGGCACTATATTAAAAAACTGAATTGAATTAAAGTTCATTCACTTGATCTGGTTTCCAGTTGCCACATTTCGGCAAATCACTTTCAGTTTGTATATAGTTTAATGGGTGATTTTCACATTGGGAACGATATTTAGGTGTCCTTAGTCCGCTTGCAGTTGCTGTTTTAAGGTTCAAGCCACATTGTAACCTACCCCTCCATTGCTGTTCCTCTTTTCTTTTGTCTGAATCTATTTTTTCTACTCTGGGGTCTTGCTGCTATTTTTCCTACCTTAGCCTTTGAGGAAAGGCAGTAGGTCCCAGTCTAGAGCCATGCTGTCAGATATACTCTATTGGTCCTGATTGAAACATTTTAGACTGTTGTTTCTATTCTCTCTACTTTATTTGATTGATAGTATTGATGGGTATCCTGTGTTCTGCATGATGTAAACTTCTAGTAGATAACTATTCATAGCTGTAATTATGGTGTTTGTTTTCAAGTGGTTTCTTACCATTTATTGTTATAGGAAAATTGGTGAAATAAGTCTTTTTTCAATTATAAAATGTCTTTCAGCTTATGTGGATAAGCATGAGGCCTTCTCACACCAGTAATTGCATTCATCGTCCCAAGATACAGACAAAACAAGGTGTCTATAGTTCTGGTCCTTGGAGATAAGCAGAGAGATGGAGAATTGCAAAAGTACCAATCAGTATGGAGCTCCAAAGGTCTGGAGCCAGATCTGCCATGCCAAAGCCAGAAAACTCTTCCCTGCAGGTTTACTCAGCCAGTTAATTAAAGACAACAGTAAGACAACAGAATGGCAAGAAACATGTCTCCACATTAGGGAATCTGTAAAAGGACTTTCCGGATGGAGTTAAACATGTCGGTTCATTTTCAACATCTG
The DNA here is from genome assembly GCF_000239375.1 of Pundamilia nyererei. Taxonomy (NCBI): domain Eukaryota; kingdom Metazoa; phylum Chordata; class Actinopteri; order Cichliformes; family Cichlidae; genus Pundamilia; species Pundamilia nyererei. Next base: position 484,219 of record NW_005187597.1, read on the forward strand.
TTCCTTGACTGATTAGCAGAACCCTCTGTCCCCAAGTTTCCTCATCACAGCCAGGGAGGAACTCGCTTCGTGGATCAGTCCCCTGGTGAGCCATGTCTGCATCATCAGCAGAGTGCACGCACTTCTACCATTTTGCAGCAGAACTCCTGCTGCTCTGCATCACTGACTGGCCTTGCTCCTATCGCCTGGAGCTGGGTTTCTGACCTGAGCGAGGTACACTTCTACACACAGCCTTTCAGCGGAAGAGATTTTGTGCCCACAAAGAGCCATAATGCGTGAGCCAAATCATCCTGATTAGATCAGATCAGATGAAACAAATGAAATTGGCCTGAAGGAAGTAAATAGTGAGAATTTTGCACGATCTCCTGTGTTCCTATTCTATATTTTGCTCCTGTACTGAAAACACAAAGGGGTGGAAGAGCTTAAATTTTACATTTTTTCCTGTGAGCATTATTCAAGTTAGGTAGTCTGGGTAGGATGTCCCCAAGTCTTGTGGCTCTGTAAAGTTACATAATAAAAAAACCCCATCTTCAGACACCCTTAGTTCTGAAATATTACAAAGAAAAACGCCAAACCATATGTGCATAATAAAAATATTTAGCATAAACTTTGGATTCAAACCTGCAGTACTTCTGCAAAGTGAATTTCTTCATCGCCCGATTTGGTGTAAATGAGCAAGAAAAGATTGAGATGGTAAACACTGAGCCGTTGTACCGGAAATAAAAACTTAACTGACACCATTGACTGTGACATCAGCTCAGCTGTGAAAGACTATGACAAATATAAATTTTACAGAGGAATCCACCTACAGATCAGCAGTCTGCCTGTCCAGGCTGAAAATGAAAACCGCGACGCATTCCGCCGCAGATGAATTCTAGTAAATCACTGACATTTCCTGTCTGCACGACAGAGCATTTTTAATGTCTATCACTTTGTTTGTCTATTAATTGCTTGAAATATGTGTTTCTTTCTCTGACAATGCACCACCTTTATAGTTATTTCTTGGCTCCAGACAAGAAATAACTTGCTGGCTTCTTGCTTACTGCAAGAAGAAAGAAGATAACAGTGATTTTTAGCTGAATTCTTGTGCACCAAAGCGAAAAGGTTCTGAAAGTCTATTTTTTTTTCTTTAAAGCAGCTTATTACTGTGACTGATGGCGTCCTGCATCAAGACGTATTTTTTTCATAACCTGTGATTCTGTGCTTTTCTCATGAGTTTGTCTTGGACAGGGCTCAGATGATGAAAAACAATGACATGCAGTTCTTGTGCATCAATCAGGAATTTAGCAGCATTTAGTGACAGCTGTGAGCTTTTTGCCTGTCAAACATATTTAGATTTTTGTTTATATTTAGCATTGTAGAAAATATGAAAGGCAATTTTAGGAGCTACATTAGTTATGTGAGTACAGGTGAGGAGTTGAGGACCTAATAGGAGTACAAGGCAAGAAAAATTTCAACAAAAATACAAAAAGCTCCAAAAAGGGAACAGTAAATGTACTTGTGCTCACAGTATATAGCACCTTTCTATTCTGCGCACTCAAAGAGCTTTTTACTACAAGCTACATTCACACAGTGCTTTATCCTATGCCTTTAAGCACTTTTTTAAATGTCACACGCACAGTCACTCTGATGGGTGCCATTATGGGTTCACTATTTTGCCCAAGAACACTTCAGCATCCAAAGTGGAAGAACCAGGGATTGCACCACAGATGATTGGTGGAGAACCCACTCTACCTCTGAAACCACATCCAAACAGAAAACCAAAAGCCATCAGAACATTACTCAACAATACAAACTTTAAGATAAAACTTGTGGGTTTGACAGTAAAATACTGGCAGCGGGGTCTCCAGCACTTTACTTTTAAATTGTACAGTGACCACACTGTAATTTATTGTATTTTTTTTTTTTAAACTGCTGCTAAAATAAATATAGTGACAAAAGGTTTGATATTCTTTTCAGCACATCACGTTTTTTTTTAGTTCAACCATAAACTATGTACACAAATCGCAAAATGTTGATCCATACCGAAAGCTTACCTTATGTATCAGTGCCAAAAGCTCCTCAGTGTTCACTAATGATTGCATTAGCAACAATCAAGCTAACCTTAACCTTGCTAGCAGATGATAAGCAGTGATATATGTTTAACGTTGCTTTTAATGCCAAATTTAAAGTTTCTAAACATAAAGACTAAAAAATTGAAACTTACAACCTAGAAAACCTTTCACTCACTGCTGAAAATTCTCAGGACTGTTAGAAACCCATTATGCATTTGTAAATTTAAAATTTGTAGTATAGGCTCTATATTAACTAAACTGCCACAAGCTCCCAGAATGCATTGTTATTTACAGAATATGACAGTATTTTTGAAAGACAGCCTGCTTACTGTAAAATCATGTTAGAATTCATACAGCAATTTGTTACTGTACAGATGGCATAACAAAGGGAATACATGATTAGGAAATAGGAAGGGAATGAGACACATGCGTATACAATTGATAGGAATAAAAAGAATAAGGGAGGAGAGGACACAGGACATGAAAGAAAACTAACCTTTAAAGTTAAACAGGCCATCAAGTAGCTAAATTATGAATGCAACAAGAGAAAGACAGGCACAAAAAGAAGCACTAAGGAGACCTGTACTGCTACTAAAAAACACAAAAAAACCCCAAGATGATGCAAAAACTAAAACTCATTACTGAAATACAGATGAAACGTACACACACACCAAAGGCTAAATAGAACTGAGACTTATAATATCCTAAAACAACAAATTAAGAGAGAGCGAGCAGAGATTCAAATCAACCAATCGGATGATGAAATTCAGATGCATCGTATGTCATCACTCTGTCACTTTGAGTCAGTTAAGCAGTAGTCGGTTACCATGGTGATGGCTTTCTGTGTGACTGACTGTAACCAGCTGTCATAAGTTCTCTGAAATGGGCTTGGCACTTCTTTTGCATAACAGCTTATCCAAACTGTAACTCAACTCGACCTAGTTTAATAACCCAGAGTACCCTAAGAAGTTGATCAGTGTTTTTCCGTTTTTTGTGGGGGTTGGGGTCCTTCGTGTTAAAATTGTGTGTCATGGGTTGCGGTCTCTAAGAATCCTCGATCGAATTATAAATGATCTCTACGGGTAGTTAAATAGCACTCCTCTAATTCAAATGCCTACAGATCACAAATTGTAAGTCTGTCAGCTTCGAAAAAAAGTCATTGTTTGGAAGAAAATGAATTTTCCTTCAATTTGGTGCTAAAAATTAAGCCTGCAGAGTAGAAACTGTGGACTCAGCAGCAGGTCAGAGAGGGAAAAAAAAAGAAAATAGATATTCTGCTTCTCCAGCTCTGTTGGTTAATTTGGGCGTAGTATCAGGTGCAGTTTTAAATCTGAAAAAAATCAATTGGAACTACTTCGATTTCAGTTCTTAATTCATGAGGCAAATAAGCAGAAACGGATGGATAATGCATCCACACAACCAGGAAAATATAACCAATCAGAATAGAAGTCAAAACATTTAAGATTGAACTCATAATACTTGTATCAACATAAGGTCTGCTAATAAGGACAATACAAAACAGTAACACATTTACTATGGCAATTACACATACAACAATTAATTAAACATTCCAGTGAATATAAGAGTTTATTACTGTATAAGTGAGAAGCGCTTACTTGCATACTGTGTATTATTTATGTTCAGCCAGTTATTAAAAGTCTTTCAGAGCTCAAGTTGTAATTATATATTATGTGGGGTGATGACTTGCATCGAATAAATTAGTAATTGTTTGTCATTATCGTCGCTTTCGCTTCCTTTATTGTTATTTAAGTCCAGCTTTCACGCCCTTCATCGCTCTCCCATCACTCCTTCTTCCATCATCACCCTCTGCAGCCTTCTCTCTCCCTGCCTTTCATTACTTTGGCTCTCTTACACTTCATCTCTCTCTCCCATCATGCCTGAAAGACTTTTCACTGGCTAATCACCAAAATGCACACATGGCAACATCTATTGAAAATGCAACTTTAACTGAAGCAGTTTTCATATCATCTAACTCTTCACCTGTCCTTACAAGGGCTGGTGGCCGCCCCAGCTGACACTGGACACAAGGCAGCGTACACCCAGGACAAGATGCCCATCAAGTCATCATCCTCGCATTCATACAGACCTCTGATTTAAAGCCACTAACTTCACCTAACATGCATGTCACATAATGTATGAACTCCTGCAGAAATAAACGCCCACTACAGCGGGGAAAGCACTCCACAGTTTAGTGCCCCAGGTTCAGGTTCACACCCAGGTAACGGTACTACCCACTGTACTGCTGTTAAATAAAATACATGAATTTAAATGTCATTTCTCAGCGAATGTGAGCGACATTTGTTTATCCTTCTCAAAGAAGCACATTCATCCACACCTCCTTATATACGGTGTCCTTGTGAACTCACAGTTCCTGTTTGAAACCGTCCCAGTCTAATGATTAAATGATTGCTCTTCACCCTCCACAAAACCAGCCACAGCCATGCATGTTATGACACTGTGCACACTAACAAGCCAGGCTGGAGGAAAGCAGAGTGAGGAGAAAGAAGCTGGAAAGATTGAGATGTGACTCAGACCATGAGTTTGCAATCAATTAGGGGCCTAATAGATATTCCCCAGGCCTCTATGTTTCAAGGAGAAAAAGGAAACTTATTTTCAATACCCTGACAGCTTGATTAAATGTTCCACCCAATGACATTAGAAAAGGACCAGGATGGATATTTTTGTGTTGCTGTAAAATAAGCAGCCATTATCACACCAATGTAATAATAATGTTCCACAGAAATGCTCATTACAAAGCATAATTAATGAACAACCAAATCCTGCCAAGCCCAACTCCAATGGATTCCAGGCTTGATTTCCCCATGCTGTTCCATGTGGGCAAATTTAACTGAGATAAGGCTAATGAACTGCTCTGCTTTCTGCTAGAGAAAAACGAAGCTCACGCTGTTTGAGACTTCTTTTTACACTTTCGACAGCCAGAGAATAAATTAAAGGAAGTTATATTGTGTCTGGTTTGCTTTTTTCCCCACCCGACTGTAGATGAACCAAGTCCAAGTCTGACTCGTCAAGGACCAAATCTCAAATATTCCCTTCAAAATGTTAAAGAGAAAGTGTAGAATATAGTCTTGAAGGGGAAAATTAAGAACACACTTAGATATGATGAGGCCTGAAATTTAGAGTCAAAATAATACTTAAATTTTATTTTTAAATTTAATACAGAATGTTTCATTTTATAATATTAACCTATCAGTTTGAATAAATCTGTGGAGGCGATTTCAGAATACTTTTTCCTTTATTAATGAAAGCGTGCACTCAAGCTGCATCTTCTGCAAAGGTCTGTGCAAAAGCTTTCCCTGCACGATGTGAGAATTTTCTAAAGGGCTTTGCGTGGTGTCAGGAATACTTGACTTGCTCAGATTTTAAGTGGCACACAAAATTATCAGCAAGGTTTAGGTCAGGTCACTGCGACTGCTACTTGTCCTCCGAGATAGCTACAAGGCAGACTTCTCAAGTTCTTTAGTACTAGTCTCGACAGCGTAGACAGAATTGTTTTCACCTTTTGAGTTTGTGTGTGATGATATCAAACTATGATGAGGACCCGGGAGGTTTGAAGTACTTTGGCAGGTGTCTTTTTCTCTCGCTGTCTGTCTCGCTGTTTCTCAACACAACAGTGCCACAAATATACAGTCATGAAACTTTAAGTTATGGTGGGTAAGATCAAAAGCAAGACAGTTCAAAAATGTGCATAGTCTGAGCCATGTGTACTGAGCACTCCTCTAATAATTTAGTAATGACAGTTGAGTACTCCAAAGATGGCAGGTTTTGGTGTTCATCTTCTAATGCTGTGATTACTTTGGGCTGCCCGATTGTTTCTTTGGATGGAACTTTTCCAGTCCTAGAGGGACCCATAATGCTAGCTTTCAGTCTAGCCCTCATTTGACTGTGACCAAGCCCCATATGACATTCTGACACTTTTACTTAATTCTGATGCCACATTATCTGGGTAAACTGAGGACAGGTCATATTAAAAGTAAGTAAATAATGGCTACAAGTGGATGGGAAGTGCCCTCAAGAAGCCTGTCATTTAAAATTTTTGTGTTTTTAGCGCGATAATTAATCTATTAAAGTTGGCTGAACTAAGAGTTTATAAGATCTTCGTGTCTCTACCCTTATTTTCTGTACGGAATGGCTATAAGAGTGCCGATTGACATCTGTATTATGCGATAAGCCATAAGTGTGGGAGTTTAAGGAAACATACATTGAATCATATTTAATAGTAGAACCTTTGCCTATCTATATTTTACATGATGTCTCTGTCTATATGATGTCTTGATCTTATGAAACACATTCATCACGGTATTACTAAACATTTATATCTATCCCCAAGGCACCATTTTTCTTCTTCTTAGCAGCATGAAAATGAGCTTGACACTTCTATAGCTAGATTGCTCATCATTAACAGTATGCAGTGTATTACCATTGTGCTGTATATCCTGAATAACAGCCATGCAATTTACTGCACTCAGGTTCTATTTAAAGGACTGAGAGTCCAGGTTTGAGAGTCCAACTGAGTTGTATAACTGTAATTTATAGGAGGCAGGGTTGGAAGGTCAGCTGCCAAACAGCACTGCATTAATGAGATTTGATCAAACCCCCAGCACAGACGGTAAGCACGCACTGACATTAAGAAGTTAATGTTATTTGAGTAGTTTTCAGCAGCCTTCTTTTCCCCTGACTCTGCACGTAGTAAGGTCCACAGCTATGCACTGAGCTGTACACACATCTAATAAAGGTTGAAGACATGGAGCAGGGCTTTGAAGTCTTTATTTGAAACAGTTGTCAAACTGTAAAAGCAAGAGAAAAAACTGGCGATGGAGAGATTCAAAGAAAAAGAGATAGTTCTGATAAAGTAGGATTTGCAAAAGTAGCTATTAACTGCCACGGAAACACAACAGGGCAATTAACTACACGGGTTAAAAAGAGTAATTATCAATTAACCCAACATTAATGTAACAGCTACTTACTGTATTCACAAAACAATAGTGACATACAGGTAGTTGCTGGCTTGCTTAGCGGTAAATTGATAAAAAACATGGCTAATCAGCAATCACATAACACCTCAGGTATACCAAAAAGAGTGCCTCTAAAGACTATTCTAGTAAGGGCATTCAGGGTTGGAGTGTAGATGATTTGCTGCTTAATATTTCATTGAGATTCCCTGCCTCTGCTGTCTGAGTTCATGAAGGTTTAGCTTTTAACAGGAGATTAAAAATTAAATGAATGAGCAAGTAAAATACTACACTTAAATATTAGGCAAATCTTTAAAAGGCTAGAATTACTGGTTATGTGATCGAAACAGAGAAAGGTTAAAAAGAAAGGTGAAAGAAACTATGCTATTTAAGCTAGCTAAAATAGTTAGCATTTGAAGGCTAGCTACAAATGCTGAAAAACAGTTTGAATAACTGGTAGACCTAAGAAAGGGTGAAAGGGATGTTAATGTTTGTATTTTGAATTTATTAGAGTTGTGGAAACAAGTAGTTTACGTGAAGTTCATTTACAATAGCAGAATCCCCCCCCATTTTGCTACTGTGTATACCTATGCCTAACAAGATTTAACCTCTGCTGCTTTCAACATAATTATAGTCAATTTGTTTGTCTTTTATGTTATCCAAATTGCTTCTTTCTTTAATTGTTGTCAAGGGTTTTAATTTGACGTGCTACGCTTCACCCCATCTATCAACACTAAATGAGATATGGCAAAATTAAAGGTTAATACAATAATTTAGGTAATGTAGTCTAGCAGATATTTAACTCAACTTTGGCCAGAAATTTTATCTAAACACTAACTTTTCATTTGAACAAATGTCCACTTCATATTAAATAACATTTATCTTAAAGTCAGTTCAAACGAACATATCTGGATTAGGTTAAGTAGGACTGTGTGGGTACACTGGACAAAAAGATGGAAAACTTGGTTTGCAATGGTGACTGTTTTATGTAGGAGTAAAGCAAGATTGTTTTAAAATCTAAATCTGCCCCATCCAGCATTGCCCATAAATTAATCAGAACCTACTTCCTCTATTGTTTATTCCATTGTTCTTGAGAATTTTAAATGAGCTGTAAACATGAAACTGAAAAACAAGCGAGCTGTGCGTGATCGATAGTACGATCAGCAGCCAGCGGAGAGCGGTTTACACTATCACAACTGGCTCACACATTACTGAGAAATCTTAGTAGGTATAGCCCACTACACTCACTGAAACCGAATGAAGTTAAATACCTTGAAAGATGACAAAAGACCAAAGATCAAATATTAAGGAAACACGTTTTGCTTCAGAGATTATTCATGAGATTTTCCTTCTGCTCCACATTTGTTCTGACGCTTCTCTTTGTCTGAGGTGATTCAACCTAAGTCTAAGTTGAATTAAGGACATTCATTTCTTTTTCATTTCCCTTTTTCCTTCTTAATAAAAATGTACCTTGAAATCATTGTTTTACCTGTTTGAGAATTCATGCTAGATAATCTTTTCTTTTGAATGGTGATCTGGCAACTCTCGGTGGTGGAGATTTTTTTTCTATTAAGAGGATGAAAGATTATTGTACGATTCTTGCAACAGTGAAAAGAGACCTTAGGCAGCCGGCGTTATTAGTGTGAAAAGTGAACCTTGTCTACCTCAGTGTGTCTTGACTAGTCAGTCTCAACCACAATCAGTGAGCTCTCTAAGCCCTTTCTTTCACCAATCCTCCGTAACTCTAGTTGATTTGGCTGTAATCGTAATGACCGTGAAGAAAGTACTAGGTTTGCATGTACTAAGAAAGGCACAAATCACAGTGATGATGCATATGCAGAATTGTGCCCAATTACCAACACCTCTCATGCAAATGTGGTTGTTGCAATTTTGATGCTCTCTGAGGCTGGATTGTGCACGAAACACCTCATTAAATGGAAGAACAAAGAAGGATAATCATGGAAGGCCTGAAAACACCCAAAGAATGTTTAGTTCATTATGTCACTGCTGGTCATTTTAATATATTATATTGCTGATTGCTGATGTTTTTTCCTACATTTTTGTCCACATCATCTTTTTGTACCCTCCAAATGCAGGTACTCACATATACCATTAAATTGCTGTAATTAGAAGTTAAAGCTCAACTTTAATGCTGTGTTAGATGCTAGAATATTCCTTTTGGAGCTATAGTGGTGTTTCATAATTACAAGTAAAGTAAGGAACATTTATATATGTTACATAAAAAAAACCCCAAACTGTATTTATCTCAGATGATCTGCAGCCTTTTTAAGCTTCACTTTAGTACCTCTAATCTGATTTAACCTATGGCACACACAGTAAGTTACATAGTGTCACATCATCTCACTATTATTGAAATCAGTATGCAGTTTTAAGTTCATCTCTGTTTATCAGACCAGCTGAATGTGTAATGGCTTTAAGTCTTTATATAGTTGAAGTGAAGTTTCCTTTGGCGATTTGTGTGCAAACTTGAAAATTGACAAGCTGCCATGAATAGACAGCTGCAGAGCTCCTTAACTACAGCAACATAAATATATGCTAGATTTTCTTCAGGCAAGGGCCAATAAAATCTACTGAGAAGGATTTCTGCAAATGTACAGATCTGATGTCTAAAGCTGCAACAAGTTGCTCACTTTTTGATGAGACTCGGATGAGCTGCTTAATGTTGTAATACCAGCACAT
>NW_005187597.1:499680-502983 GCF_000239375.1 Pundamilia nyererei
AATACTCATTTGCCTAATAATTCTGCACTCCCTGTATTGTGTGTTGGAGGACATAAAGTTGTGAATTTTCACGACACATTTCTTTTTGTAGCCATTTTAGTGTAATTTAAATAAAATTTGAATTGCGTTTTAAAATAAAAAATACTTTGAAATCAACAGATAGCAAGCTCGATCAGTCTGTCTTTCTTAATAACTACATAATATTAAACTTTTCATCATTACTTCTTTTCCCTATATTTACTACTAATTTGCAATTTTCTCCTTTAGTTTCATCAAAAAATGTTGCTGTTTCTGCTCGACTCAACTCTTGAATGATATTTGGTGTTAGTTTTGAGGCAGCTTCCATATTGATTAATTGCCATTTAAATTGTTTCATTTACCTGATTGGTCAGATCACATTGCTGTGAGATTTTTGATGAGATTTAATTGATTACATACCTGATTTGCCATGACAAGTAAGAAGATGAGTTATGGGGGAGCACACACAAAGCCAAAGAAGTAATACTGTACCTAATCACCTGCTAAATCGCTACAGTTTTGGTTCGTTTCTGATACTCTCTAATCACTTGCTACATCTTCTATTTAAACTGCACAATCCTCTTTCCAGGGTTTTTATAATCCGGTTATATGGAGAATAACTCGGCAAGCTTTAAAATTCTCCTGTGGGTTAAATGTCTAATTTTACTACACACAATACACATCCCACATTTTGAGAAATACCCAACACATTTAGCAGAACAAGTGAAACACTTTGAACCTCCCGAAAAGGCAAACTGGTGTGTTAAGGAGTTGTTACTTGGCAGAGGATTGCTTGAGAGTCTTACATTCTCCCACAGAACATGCTGTTAACTTGTGCCTAACTACACAATGTGCCAATGTTATCCCTTATCCAGTAAAAAGCAGCATTAAATCCTCTGCAAAATGAGGTGTTTTCATCATTAACGCTTCTCCTGGCAAGGTCTACATGCACCTCCCTTCACTGGTGGCCTATTCTTCAGCAGCGTGACTTTTCCCTTCATTCTACATCAATTTCAAATTATCGACACTTAACCTTGTCAGGATGGAAAAGATTACCAGAAAGATACCACCACTGAGTTGCCAAGGGCAGCTCTGTTGTGGGTACAAATGTGATATTTTTGCAATTGTTGGACCTGATCTCATCCAGTAAATGTATTAATATCTGTTGTCTGTTATCATAAACCTCATTTGAAATGAGGATGGAATAAAGCAGTGAAAGAACGGAGGTGACTTGCATCATAATAATTGAATTGAAACCCCAAAGATTCTACTAATCTCCAAATTTCCTCTTTACTGAGAACAGTTTGTACCAAAAAAAACCCCCCCTTTATATTTAATTAAAACTAGTTTTTAATATAAGTTTTATGTTTTTTCCCCTCTTTTATTTACCAACCCGAGACTCAGATTTGCTGTCAGACACTAAAAGAATAAAGATTTGCATGGGTACTCCCTAATGAATCACCCCAAATATGTGATTGTCTTTGTCTTTTTGTCCAAACTTTCATCACACAGACAACTCACTCAATGGCCACTTTGATTACCTTGCTTCTACATGGTCGGACACCTTTTACCTTCAGAATTGCTTTAATTCTTCATGGCATTGAGTCAACAAGGTGCTGGAAACATTCCTCAGAGATTTTGCTCACAGTTACTGCAGATTTGTGAGCTGTACATACATGACTCAAGTATCCCATTCCACCAAATCACAGGGGTGCTCTACTGGATTCAGATCTTGGAGGCTTGGAGGCTAAGTGAGGGCAGTGAACTAGTGAACTAATTGTGATGTTCAAAAAACCAGTTTGAGATACTGTGAGCTTTGTGACATCTGTGTTATCCTGCTGGAAGAAGGCAGAAGGTGGATACACAGTGTTTATACAGGAATGGGCATGGTCAGCAACAATACTCAGATAGGCTGTGGTATTTAAATGGAATTCAAGGGCTCAGACTGTGCCAAAAAAGTCTCCCCACACTGTTACATCACCAGCAGTCTGAAGCCTTAATGCAAAGCAGGATGGATCCATGATCTCATGTTGTTTATGTCAGATTCTAACAGCACGATGCAGGTGTCACAGCAGAAATTGAGACACACCAGACCAGCCAATGTTTTTCCAATCGTCTGTTGTCCAATTTTGATGAACCAGTGTAAACTGTTGCATCGATTTCTGACTCTTAGCTGACAGGAGTAACATGCGGTGTGGTCTCCTGCTGCCATAGCTCACTGCTGCAATTTGCATATTTTCTCTATTTTGGACCATTCTGTAAACCCTAGACTTGATCGTCCAGGAAAGTTTCTGAAAGACTCAGACAAGCCATCTGACATCTACAGTCATGCCATGTAAGTCCCTTAATTACTTCCCCCCCGATCGGATTCTTACTTTGAACTTAAGCAGAGCATTTTGACTGTTTTGTCTTCATACCTAAAGGCACTGAGTTGCTGCCATGTGATTGGCGGATCAGATTTGTACTAACAAGCAGTTTAACAGGTGTACCTATTAAAGTGGGCAGCAAGTCTATAGTGCTTGTTTTTTTTAAATAAAAAAAATCTTTTAATATACTCCTTTACATTACAACATCCAAATTCACTGTTATGACTTTTAAATTTGGATAATCTTTTAAAAAAGCTTAACATAAGGATCTTAAATGTATCTAAAATAAGTGTGTTTTTATTGGGCTGCTGAATCAACATGAGAAATTCAGATATTTTCGAATGAATTTCCTTGACTATTGACTTTAGCCATCTCACCAAAAGGGAACCTTAAGAAGATTACTAACAAGGATAATTAGCATTGCCTGTAAGTGGTTTTATTTTTATAATGAAATTCTTTTTGGCTCATCAGTTAGCTTTACACTAATAAGGTGACGCAGAACAAAATAGTAGATTGTTTATGAATGGCCACATGAATTGTGTTTTACTTGGTGAAGGCATCATAGGGGAAATTACCCTGGAGCATAGCATAGACAGCTACGCTTTGCCAACGTTAAATTTATACACGACTGAAGAATCTTATATCAAGCACCTATTATTACTTTTTCCACGCAGAACTCTCTTTATTTGTTTTAAATTGACAAGAAGTGCAGCTGCACACCGATGTGTCACGTCAATCTCATTTTTCTCTACAACTTTATAAAACAACTCGCTTCTTGTTGTTTTACCACAGAGAGGGACTATCGCAGTGAAGCTATTAGTACCCACATGTTGTCACTGCCATGCGGGAAACCACACTTTTCACCTGCAGTGAACTCCGAATGGAGGCAGACGTGTCAGCTCTTTCATATGAGGGATTC
>NW_005187597.1:503412-513140 GCF_000239375.1 Pundamilia nyererei
TGCGTAGACTCAAACTGTTAAACGTCTACAGTGCAGTGTGCATCGGTACTGATTCCCCTCCACAGTAGCCGCAGCACTCCCTCCCACTAAAGTCAGAGCCCAGCAGAGTTCCTTTGCTGCCCTTCAAGACATTTTACTTTCCACGATCCTTCCACAGGTGACTTTCCTCATATCAGCCCCCAGCTGACTTGACAGGAAGCAGACAATGTCATTAAAAACACACTGCATCTGCCGAGGGGGTGGGGGGGAGGAATGTTAAGTGTCCTGAGATCTGCCACTTAATGTGACAAGGGCATTTCAACACACGGCACAGAAAAGGGGACTTCAGCCTAAATGATGCTGCACCGTAGGCCATGCTGTGAGCTTTACCTCTAAATGTTCTTCAATTATCTTTTTTTCTCTCTCACAAGTTCTGTATTCAGGGAGATAAATTAAAAACACAGTTTAAATAACCTTGTAATTTTTAGGCCACTGCGTCACTGCTAAATCGTGGCCTACATGGTTAATACTACAAAGAATACTACATTTATTTTACTTTCTTTTGGCATATATTAATTTTTTCCCATTATCTCTAATGACAACATGTAGTAGTGTATTAAACAACTCATTTGCACAGCTCAGGACATGAATTTTGATCATTTCCAGCATCCCAACCTCTGCACCAGGACCAGGAATAACACAGTTGTTATTATCAGTCAAGTTAACCTTCCCTGTCACCTCCTCAGCTGCTTCTTTTCGGGCCTCTGTGCTGAAATCCAGGCACAACTAATGCCAGCATTTGCATCTGATGAACACATTATCTCACTGGCACAACCGTTTCCCCAATTTAGAGTAATCCCACAAATGTAATCAATAAATAAATAAGCCAACCTTAAAGTTATTCTACATACATACATATTCTACATTCAAACTGTTAAATCATTGAATTTTAAATGGATCCACTGGCCTGCTGTTTGTAAGCCTATAAATACAGCCTTACAATAAATACTTACTTGCTTTGCTAAGTTACTAAGTAGCCTGACTCTGCCTCAAGGCAACACATTTCTCTGTCATTATTGAGGTTTTCAGGTAATCTGGAGGGTATCGTGAGACGAAGTACTTCTGGCACTAACCATCAATAAAACTTTACATTAAACAAGCAAAGTATAACATGTTGATTCATGAGCTTTAGTGGATTTAATAAAGAGCCACGCCAGCTGTTTCCCCCTGTTCCCAGACTTTATACTAAAGATAAGCTACAGTAATCTGTGGCTGGCTGTAGCTTTATAATGGGCACATATGAAAGAGGCTATATTAATCCTCTCATCTGACTCGCTCACATGTATAATGTTCAAATGTTTTTTTCTAGAGTAGAACGAATTTACTTTTGAAAAGTTAATATTTTCCTGGAAACACATTGAACTTGTCTGTCTGTCTGTCTGTCTGTATGTAGTAAAGATTTTTCTTTACTGTAGTTAGCAATTGCATTTTTATCCAGGTCTATTTATTTTGTAGGTATACTGCTGACCTTTTATTTGATTTTACATCTTTATTAATTCTGCTTGTGCCTATCGTGAAAGAAAGACTGCATGTACGATGTTGACATTTGGCATTTAGTATCTGAATGCAATTCTTTTCGCAACCATACAATTTGAAGCTTAGCTCTAGAGGAATACCAATACCATTTCCCCTCCAGGTCTGATGAGAGTACCTCATACTTCCTTCTGTGGATCTACTGATGCTGAATACTGATCTGAGTGTATATATATTAGTCATGCTGCCATCATGAGTGAGTGAATTTACTGAATGTGAATGCTAGTATGTATATTTAGCATGTAGGGTCTCAAGCTGTCGCTCCCAGTGAGCAACCTTCCTTAAAGTTACCTTTGATTAAGGATTTAAATAATCCTAATGCTGGCCCAACAAATGACTTAAATTACAATTATGCAAATAGGAATGTATACACAAATGTTTTGTGATTTTCTTTCTTTCTTTTTCTTTTTTTTTGTTAGTCACTCTGTCCACATTCATATTGATAAGAAGCTCCTCAGCTGTTTTGGATTTTCTGCTTTCTAGACGCTTCCACCATGTGGCCTTGCTGATATCTTGAATTCTAGCCATGCACGGAGGATAAATCAAGGTCACACTCACATCACATGGAATTTTCTGTGTGTGCAAAAGCATGTGGCCATTAAGTACAAGGCACTATCAAGTGAATCCTAGTGTGGCCATTTCTTTGATAGTCAGTGTCCAGATGTATACATGAATGCAGTGCTCAGAGGTCCTGCTGGTATGCAGCAGTAAGATAGCCAATGAAGATCGCCTATCAAAATGAAAGCATGAAGAATTTTCTAATTGCATTCACAAAATCAAAATAATAAAATATGAATGTTAATTCTTGCAATTCATTATTATCAGGATGTCCAAAAAACTCACTGAAAAGCCTTCAGCTAATCCAAAATGCTGCAGCAAGAGTACTGACAAGGACTAGCAAGAGAGAGCATATTTCTCCTATTTTGGCTTCTCTTCATTGGCTTCCTGTTAAATCCAGAATTGAATTCAAAGGTCTTAAATAATCAGGCCCCATCTTATCTTATTGACCTTGTAGTACCATATCACCCTATTAGAGCACTTCGCTCTCGCTCTGCAGGCCTACTTGTTGTTCCTAGAGTATTTAAACGTAGAATGGGAGGCAGAGCCTTCAGTTTTCAGGACCCTCATCTGTGGAACCAGCTTCCAGTTTGGATTCGGGAGACAGACACTATCTCTACTTTTAAGATTAGGCTTAAAACTTTCCTTTTTGCTAAAGCAAATAGTTAGGACTGGACCAGGTGACCCTGAATCCTCCCTTAGTTATGCTGCAATAGACGTAAGCTGCCGGGTACCGGCGACTTTTGTTGTGATTTGGCGCTATATAAATAAAATTGAATTGAATTGAATTGAATTGATGATTTAGCTTAGCATTAGCATTCCGCAAACCCACTTGTCTCTCAATTGTTCCCGAATCAGGATTAACCACTCCAACTAAGTGAAATATGACATTGGTAGTCATTTTGCATACTACCCAAGCTTTGATGCCCTCCTCATCTGTGTCACTGCAGGACAGGAATTGAGTTTCCTCCGGAAAATAGACACATGCTGCTCCCTGTCATGTTTGTCAACAACCCCTACTGATACTGCAATGATGGGATATTGCCAATCTTGGGGAGACTTCTTCGAAAAAGGATTTTATGACTGAATAAAAAGATCATCCTACATATATGTGAGCATTAACTAAATCGGTCAATGAGTGGAATATATCTTCATAGGTTAAGCTGAAAGGTGTTTTAACATTACAAAATTATTTGACTAGGCCAACAGTAAACCAAGCTTACAAAGGTAAAACCTAGTACTGGGTTTGGCCAAAAAAATGCTCAAATTCTTCATGGCATGACTCAACAAGATGCTGGAAACAGAGATTTGGGTCCAGATTGATATGATGACATCACACGGATGCTACAGATTTGTTTGAAAGGAGTGGCACCTGGTGTGGTCATCTGCTGCTTCAAACTTCAATGTGTTGTGTATTCAGAGATGCTCTTCTGCATATCTGGTTATTTGAGTTACTTTTGGCTTTCCTGTTTGGCCATTCCTTGTTGACCTCAAATGTCAGCAATCCAGTTTCTGCTATATTTTCTCTTTTTTGGACCAAAATGCATTAAGTTGCTGTAATGTGATTGGCTGATTAGGTATTTGCATTAACGCGCAGTTGAAAAGGTATGCATAACAAAACAGCCAGTGAATGTATAAACCCAACAGGGACCACATGATTAGTTCAACGGACAGACATTCTTTAGTCCGTAAACAGACTTCAAAGGCAACAAAAGGCCTCTTTTGAATTTACTTTGTCCAAAAAATAAAGTGTGGATCTTACTATTGTGCAATGCTGCTGCATCATCAGTTTAGTCAGAATAAAAAAACAAAACGTCCTGCTTCTAATTATTGAATGATATGAATAATCTACACAGAGAGATGTAATTCTGTAATAAAAGCGCCGTGCAAGTGATTATGCGAGAAAAAGAAGCTTTGTTCTGTATTGCGATCTGAGCATCTCAGTGTGAGTTCGGGAGAAAAGTTGGACTAAATCAATTTTATGTTTGTTAGAGGACAGCTTATTAATCGAGAAAGCTCATGTAAGCCATTCACATCTAATGCCTCGCTAATTCCCAACATTTGTTATCATGTGACCTTCTTGTTTCTGTCTCATATCAGCTAAATCATCACCATGACAAATGATTACCCTGATAGTTTTTTTTTTCTTCCAATTTCATTTGAGCATCAGTGCAACTGGAGAGAACCTTATGTTCCTGGAAACAGTTTGTTTTGAATAAATGACAGACTGCGTTTATGAACTGCGCTGGAGTTGTTACAGAGTGGTTGGAGTGGATTGAGGGCCTACAAAGTGCATGATCTCCAACAGAGATTTTTATTGAAAATCCTGCTTGCGGTAAGGCAACAAATTATTTTCAAACAGAATATAATGCTGCTGCGATTAGGCTTCCTTTAAACCACGCCGCCTTTTGTTTTGCAAATTGTGATCAAGTACCCTTGTTCACTAAAGGAGATAATATATGGCTAAAGATTAAGTATAAATGATTTTCTGTTCTGTAAATATTGAGGGAATACAAAGAATATTTCAGATCTTCTGCATACTGCAATTAAATCTTGCATAAGGAGAGAACTGTAAATGTGATATAGAAATGCAAACACATGTGTACCCTCAGTATTGCCATTAAATAGAATAAATGCGCTTTCCTGCAACATCTGCTTTAAAACATTAATTTGTTTGGTAAATTATGACTTCTGGATAAACATAACATTAGTTCTTGAGAAAACTTTTTTTTGTAGCAGCAAATAACTCGTAACACATCGGCTACAATAAACTCTGTAGAGCTATCAGTCGAATGTTTTTGTCATTGCTTTGTCAGATTTTCCTGTACTTTACTGAGATATCCAGCAACAAAACATGAGTGGAGTTCACTGAAAGGATCAGAGGCATCTACTGACCCATAAGGGTGCTGTTCAGCATAACCATGAAGGAAGAGGCTCTGAGGGTCTGCTGGCACAGCGGCGCTGACAAACTTCTGATTGCACTGGTGACAGAATTTATCATTCTTCAGCAGAAAAATTGGATCCCATCTGAGATGACTGTTGAGGAGATGACAAACATGCTGGTTGAGCAGAGCAAATGCACTCAGAGAAGTGCAGCTCAGGGAGTTTGAACTTAGAGGAGGCTGATGATGCTGATGCTATGTCCCTTTCCATGCTACCGTGAGAGGTCAACGAGAGCACTGCCATGACAGACAGTGACTTCAAACCACAAAAGTTGCTCAGCTCACCCAAAGTGAACTCCCCGTGTTTACAGCATAATAAGCTCAGAAGTGTGCAGCAGCAGGTGTCTAGATAAATACACTAACACGGAATTATGCAGCAAAGAAAAAAATAATAAATAAATCTAAATATGTCTTATATTTAGATTCCTGAAAGTAGCCACCGTTTGCTTTGTTGTCAGCTCTGACTTCTCTCAATGAGCTTCATGATGTAGTCACCTGAAATGGTTTTCACTTCACAGGTGTGCCTTGTCAGGGTTCATTTGTGGAATTTCTTGCCTTCTTAATGGGGTTTAGACCATCAGTTATGTTGTGCAGAAGTCAGGTTGGTACACAGGTGACAGCCCTATTTGACAACTATTAGAATTCGAATTATGGCAAAAACCAATCAGCTAAGTAAAGAGAAACGACAGTCCATCATTACTTTAAGAACTGAAGGTCAGTCAGTCCAGAAAATTGCTAAAACTTTGAATGTGTCCCAAAGTGCAGTCGCAGAAACCATCAAGTGCTACAGTGGAACTGGCTCATGTGAGGACTGCCCTAGGAAAGGAAGCCCAAGAGTCACCTCTGCTGCTGCTGAGGATACATTAATCTGAGTCACCAGCCTCAAAAATCACAAGTTAACAGCACCGTAGATTACATCCATTAGGTTTAATATGATGTCAGCTCACTTTTAGTACAACTTCAACCCTTCCAAAAAAGTTTTCCAAAACATTTACAAGTATGTTCATGGGTTATGCATAGTGCCGACATGGGACAGTTTACAAATTTGTTGTACTATTGTATAAGGTATGACTGTGCAATGACAATAAAGACGTATCTTATCTTATCTTACCTTAGACCATTATTCCAGAAGAGCATTTGTGAGATCAGACACTGATGTTAGATGAGAAGGCCCAACTCACAGTCTTCACTTTGTTTTATTGGGTTGAAGTCCGGACTCTGTGCAGGCCAGTGAATTTCTTCCACATCAGACTAGCTAATCTGTCTTTATGACCCTTGCTTTGTGCACTGGTGTGAAGTCATGTTGGAACAGGAAAGGGTCATCCCCAAACTGTTCCCACAAAGTTGGGGGTACAAAATTGTCCAAAATGTTTTGGTATGCAATGATCGACTCGCTTTCACTTTGTTATAATACCAGTAATAGTTTACTGTGGGATGTTTAGCAGTGATGAATTTAAATGACTGGACACCGTCACCTATCACGGTACCAGGTGGGAATTCACTGTTCTCCTGAGGGTGACCCATTCATTCACAATGTTTGCAGAAGCAGTTTGCATGCCCAGTTGCTTGATTTACAACTGCTTGATGTACAACTGTGGCCATGGAAGCAATTAGAACACTCGAATTCAATGATTTGAATATGTGAGTGAAAACTTTTGGAAATATAGTCTATGTAGTGATAAGTGATATCTGTGACAGGATCCTGTTCTCTTACACTATGGAGTGCATGACATGATATGGGTCCTATTCCCTTTTAGGCATGGGACACTGCAAATCAATAAAAAGTTGTATGGAATGATCACCTTTATCCTGAATGTTTCAGTCCTCACTGGACTGGTCTCTTCCAGGAGAAAAATGAACCCATTCAGACCATTAAACAGCTTTTTAAATATGAACCAAACATTATGCTCACAGTAACCAGATCTCAGCAAAATACTTGACAGCACTTTGTTTACCACAGGCATCTAAACATCAAATGAAGGAATATCTTTTGGAAGAATGGTTTTCCATCCTGACAGTAGCGCTCCAAAAACTTGGAGAATCCTCACCAGGTGGCATTAAATCTGTCGGTGCAGTTGGTGTTACTCTCGCTTTGTCACAGTTCTCCTTACACTGGTGATGCAAATGCAGAGTGAGTGCCTTATTACACATTTTATAAACACCTTAAGGGGTGTAAACACGGGAGGATATAAGCAACAGTGTGGCGTTCAGAGAACATAAAATATTAATGCAGTTTAACAATATGCAGCTAAGACAGGTGACTGTTAGCAATATGAAGCGGGCAGGTACCGGGTGAACAAATCTAATTATAATCTAGCGTCAAACTGTCAGCAACAAGGAGACGGGCTCCAAGGAAATCTCTTCATATCTGAAAGGAGCTTTTTTCACATAAACAGTAAATAAATACTGCAATGTGCCTTACTACTATGATTTCTCATTCTCCTATTATTTAAAACTTGGAATACACCATAAAAATGTATATAAAAATAAATAAATATATAACTAAAAATCCAAAGAGGCTGGTCTAATAAGTTCCCAGTAAATAGCAACATGAATGATTATTTCAATAGGGAGAGATCACTTGGAAGAATTAAAGATCATTTACTGAGATAGATAAATGAATGTATTTTGCAATTAGATGACCCATGATCATCCCAGCAGTGATAGGATTTAGGGCAGGGTCCCCAGGAGTCTAGACATTGGTGGTGGTGAAGACGAAGACTGAGGCTTGGAAGGAGCTCTGACGGAGGTGTCTGAGGTGGAGAATGACATGTGGGAAAGCAGTAGTCAAGTAAAGCAACTTATTGAACTCATGCATTAGCTTCATTTTATTATATTATTTTGTTTGAAGTTTGGGGAACAGATCAGCATTCAAACTGTAAAGGAGGCCTAAAAGTCACAAATCTTAAGCTATGTTTTGTACTTGCAGATCTTCTCCATAGATGACACCAGGGAAGAAGGTAACATGGTAGCCAAGTAATTAAAGCCTTTGTGTCCCTGAACGATTGAATAGGAATAATTCTGTTATAAATAGCACATTAAAATAATCAGCTCATATTTCACACCTGCAGTGTTACAACTGTTGACAAATCGTGCATGTATAAAGTAACTTGTCTGAACTTGTGCACTTTAAAGGAGCCTCTTCTAACACTGGTGGCTTCTTGCACAGTGTCATGCAGCAATGACAGTAAATTGAAAAAGCTGTCAAGCTGTCAAGCTGTCATATCAGCCTTTCAGTACGAACAATACTTTTTAATGTAGCGGGGTGACGACTATTTTTAGAACTTGTCTTATATTTGTAGCTCTCGCTCCGTAAAAAGGTACCACTTCCTAAATTCAGAAAGCACATAGCAGACAACTGCTTAAATAAACATGAACAAGGGAAGCCAGCGGCACAAAAGGAGGGAGCAAAGAAAGGGGAGACGCACTCGAGCTCACATAGGTGCAGCTGCATGTGTATTCCAACTTGTGCACCACAAGGGATGACAATGAAAAATCCAAACACAGATTCAGCATTTAAAATATATTAAAAAGAGACCAGAGATAAGGAAAAAAATATCACTACATGTCTAGAAAATAGAACCAGATTTGACTGACGGAAACAGACTGCAACGCATACAACATTTTGAGGAATATCCTTGAAGTTATAAATAAAAACCAAAACGTTCAAGTTTGCTGTATAATGCACCTTAAAACTGCAAGCTGTGCGGCTGGGGGTGTCAGGATTATGCATGTAATATGCATTATCAACCATCCAAAATGGTGTGACTTGTGCTGCTGGGTTAATGGGTGGTGTGTCATTGCAAAGTAAAGAAAGTCTCCATGGGAGACAATGCTTCAGCTTGTATTGCATTGTGCCATCTGGGTTATGTCTGATTGCACTCAGTTCATGCACTGTGACATCCCCTGTTCCCTCTCCTGGACTGATTGATTCGCTGTGGCAGTGGCTGTGTAAGTCTTAAAAAAAGTTAGCTCAGGTAGTACACACCACAGGTTCTCAGTTTGGCTCTTGCTTTATTTATGAAGGTGACTTCAGTTCCTATATCATCATAAAATCATACTGATTTCCTGTCTTCTTCTTATTGGGTCTCACTCTATTTGCATGGCACGTCTGTATTTTACGGCTACAGTTAAGAACTTGTAGATTTGAAGAGCCTGCACTTGATGCGGTCTTGTAAAAAGTGAGTGGCTCAAGCTGTAATTTCCCTTGCAGACAAACAGCAATTGGTTCTATGTGTTACAGTGTAAGATTGCTCACAAAAGCCTTCCATCATACATCCATTGTGACATGTGGAGTCCAGGGAATGCAGCGGGGCTTTTACAGCCATCTAGAGTGTGTGTCCAGCACTTAAGCACACGGCCATCTGATTTGTGCTTTCCCTGTCCGCTGGTAGTGATCCTACTGTACCCTTCATTTTCAGCACTCATTATTATCTGCTCTGAAGCAGCAACATCTGTCATATTGATCCTTCTTAAAGCAAATGAGCCAAAGGCTTATCTAGTCGAACTCTGTCAAGATTTGATGAGTAGGAGGTTGTTATGTTGACACATTAGTAAAAATGGAAAGAAGAGAAAAACTGCAGTTTTCAAACACACACACACACACACACACACACACACACACACACACACACACACACACACACACACACACAC